>NW_026991505.1:1147500-1250000 GCF_036370855.1 Dromaius novaehollandiae
ATAAATCGCTTGGGGTTGTCTTTGTGGACTTGGCGAAGGCCTTTGATTCAGTCCATCACCAACACATCTTCCAGGTCCTCAGGCAAAAAGATGTCGACGGTCATATCATCAACATCATTGCCGAAATGTGTAACAACAGTGCGACGTGGCTGGAGGAACCCACTCGGAGAAGGTTAAGATCCTCACCGGGGTGAAACAAGGCGACCCGATGTCCCCACTTCTCTTTAACCTATCAATGGATCCGTTATTGTGTCAATTAGAAGAGAGAAAAGAAGGTTTCAGATATAAGAACAGCTCTGTATCAACATCGGCATTCGCGGATGATCTGGTGCTGCTGAGTGACTCGTGGGATGGTATGCAAAAGAACATTCAAGTGGTGGAAGAATTTTGTCATCAAACCGGGCTGAAGGTGCAAGCAGCGAAATGCCACGGGTTTTTTATAAGGCCCACAAAAGACTCTTATATGCCCTCTTTGGAAGGCAACAGTAAAATTCTTCACACAGACGACATGGGCTGGCTCAGTCTTCTCTCTTGCTGAATTTTGCTCTTGCCCAGCTCCTGTGTGGTTGAGCTTGTACGTACAGACGTAACATCTCGTCTGCAGATGACCATCACTTAATTGACTTGGGCAGGCGGGCCGCCTCTCAATCCCAACCCGGAAAAGGTACCATAGTATCTATGGTTCATTAAATAGCCAAATGCCTCGTCATCTAATTAGTGACATGCATGAATGGATGAACGAGATTCCCACTGTCCCTACCTACTATCCAGTGAAACCACAGCCAAGGCAACAGGCTTGGCGGAATCAGTGGGGAAAGAAGACCCTGTTGAGGTTGACTCTAGTCTGGCACTGTGAAGAGACATGAGAGGTGTAGAATAAGTGGGAGGCCCCATGCACATGCAGCCCATGCCATGGCCTGTCTGCCAGTGAAATGCCACTAGTATTACTGGGTACTGCCCTGCAGTCCAGGATGCTGGGATCCAGAGGCATAGCATCTTGTGTGGTATGCTGGCGGAAGAGGCAGAAAGACGGGGGTGGGGGGCAACCTTATGGAGAACAACAAGCTCTTCAGGCCAGACTGGGCTGTGGTTAAGGGGTCTCAGGCAAAAGCAGTGGATGTTGCTGTTCCTTATCAAAGCAGGTCATCATCTTCAGGTGACGCAGTAGCAGAAGAAGTCCAGAAGTACCAGCATCTAGAGGAAGAGGTGAAGGAGGGGACAAGAACAGAAGAGGCTGAGTCCCTGGGCTTCCCAAATCAGCACTTGCAGGAAGTGGTAGAAAGGCAACAACAGATTCCTTGTGGACCTTGGACTCTCCAGTGGCCATCTGAAGAGGATGGCGAAGCTCTTCTCACACAGGGCTCTCCTTTCCTCTGTGCAGATCTTTACCAGCAAAGGTAAGAATGTTTACTTCTTTAACTGGTATTAATATTTGGGCAACTTTGGAGTAACAAAGTCCTTCTTCGAAGGCAAGAGCAAAATTCTCTACCACCCAGATGACAACGTGTGCTTGCTCAGTCTTCTGTACCACTGAATCTTGCTATGGCCTGGCTCCTTTGTGGTCGAGCCTAGTAGGTATGGCACATGGGATCTGGTCCCCACATGAGCACCACTGAATTTGACGTGGGCGGACAGGCTGCCTGCCAAGCCCAATCCAGAAAAGGTGCCAGAGAAATTCTCTGTGGTTCATTAATAGCCAAATGCCTCATCATCTAAGCAGTGATGCGCTTGAATGCGTGAAGGAGGTTCCCACGGTCCCGACCTACTGTTTCTCCGCCTCTGCGAGATGGTGGCCCCTAGGGCTCGGTCTGAGGCAGCTGCTTCTCCAATGAAAGGCCGGCTGGGATCTGGGTGGACTAGGAGCAGGACTCCGGTCAAGGCCCACTTCAATTCCACAGAAGGTCCTCATGCTTCTGGCATCCACCAAAAGCAAGCTCTCTGCCAGCAGAGAGCTGTTCTCCGAGCTGCAGGAGGAAGAGCCTGCTTCGAGAACTGCCCACGGAAGGTAACAAAGGCAAAAAGTAGCAGGGGGCTGCGAGGTCAGGAGGGCACAGGGCAGTTATGCCCAAACACAGTCCTCAAGCAATTCCTTCAGCACATCGTTGACAACATGCTGGCAAGTGGCTGGCACACTGCAGAGGCTAACGGCATCCCCAGGTACTCCTCACGGCTTTAGGTGGTGCAGAAAGCCCTTTTGCATTCCTCCTCCTTATGGATTTGGAGCCAAGTCTTTTCCCTCTTGCAGGTCCAGCTTTAGGAAGCAGCGAGTCCCCTGGGGCATTCTCTGCAAAGCTCTGTGAAGAGAGACAGCAGGTGCCAGTTCTTCATACACATATACATATGTAGTCCCGGGGGAAGAGGGGGAAGGGGGGCAGGGGAGCTGGGAGGACAGGTGAACCCATGCTCCAGATGGTTCTCCTCAAGGGCTGTTAACCCAGCCCATGGTGAGGTAGAGATGCACCCAAAGGGCACTTCCTGCCCTGGCCTGAGGGCCAGGGCATGGTCATAGAGGCAGGAGAGTTTCTGCACCCTTCTTGCTGAAGGCATCCACACAGCTGCTGCACTCCCCTAGGAGCATTGCCAGGGGGTGCAGCAGAGGTTTGGTCTTGGCACCTGGGGGAGTCACAGCTGCAGGCTGTGGCACTGGTGGCAGCTGCAGCCAGGCAGGCACCTTGGTGCTGAGGGCACCACAAGGATGCAGGGTTGCTGTGCCTTCCTCCATGGGCTCCTCCTTTGGGAGTGCTAAGGGGCAGAGGTGGGGAAAAGCATGGCTGAGCTCCCCCAAGGGCCCCCCTGCACTCTCAGGTGCCTCTCCACAGCAAGAGGCAGGCTGAGAGCTGCCTCAGGCTCTGGGCAGGAGCCACCCTGGCCATTCTTCCCACCCTGCTGCCCCAGCCAGCTTCCTCATTTGCAGTGCAGAGACAGCAGCTGACTGACTCCCCTGCCAGAGCTCCAGCAAGGCAAGCTCAGCCCCAGCTGCACACTGACAAGGCACAAAGAGCTCCTCAGGCTCTGCAGAATAAGGCCCCTGTGCTCCATGAAGGGAGGAACCCAGTGCAGGGCCATCCTGGAGAGCCAGGAGAGGACTGCTGGGCAGCTGGTGTGTGTTGGGAAGGGCTCTGAGGAAGCAGGGAGCATTAGGGTCACCCGACTGAGGAGCCCCCATAGCCTTGCTCAGTGCTCAGGAAAGGGTTCAGGGAGCTGGGGAGCAAGGCATGCTCTGGGCACAGGGGAAGGCCACACAGCCTGCAGGCCTGGGATGGGCCCCTGCATGCTGAGCACAGCCTCCTGGAGGACTGCCAAGCCCCTGGGGAAGGCAGTCTGCAGGCAGGACTGCTCCGGGGACAGGCCCCAAGGCAACTGCAGGGCCAGGCCTCCTGGCACTCAGCCCAGAGCTCAAGTGGGCCTGAGCTAAGCAGTAGGGAGCAGCAGAAGCAGGGCTCCACCCTCAGGGAAGGCAAGCCAGCAGTCAAGGGAGGGTGCCACAGCCCAGGCCAGACAGTGAGCTCACCACCTCAGCAAGAGTCCCACAGCAGCACAGCCAGGGGAAGCAGAGTAGGGTGGTGCCAAGAGGCCCTCTTGAGAGTGCAGGGATCCTCAGACAAGGCAGCATGACAGGCTCCAGCCAAGGTCCCTCAGGGAGTGCAAGCAGCACTTGAGCAGCACTTGAGCACCAGAGCTGGAGCACACAGCCCCAAGACAGAGTGCTCAGGAATAGCCTGAAAGCCCCAAGCTGAGTATTAATAGAGCTCCTGGGCAGAGGGAGTGGCTGGAGGCCTCAGGTGAGGCTGTTCAGAGCAATGAAAGCTTCCAAGGAAGGCCTCTGAGTGCACTGAGGGCCTTGGCTGTCTCCAGCTAATCCCTGGCTAGGGGAAAAGGTCAGTGAGGAATGAGCAAGGAAAGAAGAAAGAGCCTGTTGAGCTTGATTCTGGTTTGGCACTGCAGAGAGACAGAGGAGATGCGGAGGAAGCGGGAGGCCCTGTAGAAATGTGGAATATGAAAATTTGACCAATGAAATGCTACTATGGTGATTTTTTTTTTCTCCCCACTGCCCCAGTGAGGTTGGGAATAAGCCCCAAGGGGCTCTCACTTGTGCAGCCAAGATCCCAGGGTGTGCTGGGCATGACCTGCTCGGAGGAGAGTGTCAGGTGGGCAGTTGGAATGGGATGGTACAGCTGTCTAACCGGTAACATGGATGTCCTAAGGCAAGCTGAGGGAGGCCAGAAGCTTCCTTGTTCTTACTCTTCAGTAGAAATTTGGACTGTAAAAGTGAGGTCTCCTGATCCTTGTGGGACAGCCAGCTTCCTCCTTTGTAGTGCAGAGACAGCAGCTGACTGACTCCCCTGCCAGAGCTCCAGCAAGGCAAGCTGGGTGGTGCCAAGAGGCCCTCTTCAGAGTGCAGGAATGCTCAGGCAAGGCAGCATGACACACCCCAGCCAAGGTCCCTCAGGGAGTGCAAACAGCACTTGAGCACCACAGCTGGAGCACACAGCCCCAAGACAGAGTGCTCAGGCATAGCCTGACAGGCCCAAGCTGAGTATTAAGAGAGCCCCTGGGCAGAGGGAGTGGCTGGAGACCCCAGGAGAGGCTGTTCAGAACAATGAAGGCTTCCAAGGAAGGCCTCTTAGGGCACTGAGGGCCTTGGCTGTCTCCAGCTAATCCCTGGCTAGGGGAAAAGGTCAGCAAGGAATGAGCAAGGAAAGAAGAGCGAGCCTGTTGAGCTTGATTCTGGTTTGGCGCTGCAGAGAGACAGAGGAAGTGTGGAGGAAGCGGGAGGCCCTGTAGAAATGTGGAATATGTGGCCCTGTGGAAATGTGGAATATGAAAATTTGACCAATGAAATGCTACTATGGCGATTTGCCACCCCACACACACTGCCCCAGTGAGGCTGGGGACAAGCCCCCAAGGGGCTCTCACTTGTACAGCCAAGATCCCAGGGTGTGCTGGGCATGACCTGCTCTGAGGGAAGCGTCAGGTGGGCAGTTGGAATGGGATGGTACAGCTGTCAACCGGTAACATGGATGTCCTAAGGCAAGCTGAGGGAGGCCAGAAGCTTGCTTGTTCTTGTTCTTCAGCACAAATTTGGACTGTAAAAGTGAGGCCTCCTGATCCTTGTGGGTTTGGGAGTTTTAAGCAGGGGGTGTGCTGGGGGGCTGGGGGGGCCTGGCCCTGCATTCCTCCAACACACACAAGAAAACCCCACCAGCCAGCAAAGAAACAACCACCACCACAAACAGAACAATATGATCCCCAAAAGGAGCAAACAGACGCCCCCGAAAGGACCAAAGCACACAGGCAGCAAGGAAGAAGAGGAAACTCTCCAAGGAATGGGAGAGGGTTTGGTGGTGGGTGGGAGGTGCAGGCTGGCTGGTAGTGGCTGGCCCACCGGGTCCACCTTGGCAGTGGCCAGCCCAGCCACGTGGGCCTTGGAGGCTGCCTTTGTGGTGGCGAAGGGAGTCTGCTGGCTCTGGGGGTCTCAGTGGAGTGAGCAGGTTGACGCGGCTCCGATGGGTCTTGGAGGGCTGAGCAGGTTGACCTGGCTGTGGGTGGCCAGCCTCAGGGTGGCGAGGAGGTCTTCCTCGAGGAGCCCCACGTCTGAGGAAGGCCTGGTGCTGCTTGTGGTGTGTGAGCCTTCCGAGCGCAGGGCGGTCCAACGAGAAAAGGGGTGCCCTGTGCGGCTCTGCCCAGTCACCAGCGGCTTGAGGGCCTTGTTCATGGGTCCCTGCCACAGGGAGCAGAGCGGTGCCAGTGCTCCAGCTGGAGCAGCAAGCTCCCATGGCTGCTGATCCACACCTGCACGCAACGCCCACTGAGGTGTTCTGGGACATGTCGTAGAGGCCTCATGGTGGGCTGGTGCTTCCCTGCTTCCCTGTCACAGGGAGCGTGGGGGGTGCTGGTGTTGAGCCTCGAGTGGGCACCTCTTGCAGACGATGGCCCACACCCACACACCATGCCTGCCGCCGGTTGCCTCCTTGGTGGCCACGCTGGGCAGGTGAGTTGGCTCAGCACTCGATTAACTGATGAGGTCGTTTGGGTAACGTTGGAGAGGGCCCCCGGCAGGTCAGCTCTTCTGTGCTCCCCGTCATAGGGCGTGTCGCGGTGTCCGATGTTCAGGCGGGGGGGTCTCCTCTCCAGTGTGCGTCCCGTCGTGTGCGAGGTGCTGCCCGCTTGAGCAGCAAAGGAGGCGTGTGCTCTCTATCCCCCTTTCCTCGGGCTTCTTCACGGAACCTGGCTCTGCGAGGCCAAGTAGCCCTGAGTTCCCAGGCATCCAAAAAACCTGCGCGAGGTGTTGGCGATGGTCTCAGCCCCAGGTCGTCGGGTGATAGCTGCAAGCAGCCATTGGCAGGGTGGTGAACGAGAAGGGGTGAGTGGGTGCCACCCACCCCTGGGTGTGCTTCAGGGGCACTGTGTGTGCAGAAGGGGGGTGTCCGCCTCTCCGTCCTACAGCTGCTGGACCCCCACCTGCCGCAGATCGTGCCACCCAGGTGTTCCTCGGTTGGGAGATGATGCCTCCTCGAGGTCACTTTCTCCTCTAGCATGTCTGTTGCTCCCAAAAAGGGAACATGTGCAGAGAGGGTTCGCCCTTCCGCCTACATGCACAATGTTCTGCTGGTCTTGGAGGGAGGGTCATTCCCAGTCGGTTCCATGCGTGCACCGCCATCTCGCATGAGGTGCCACACGCCGAAAGCTGCACAGCAGCCCTCGCTCCTTCCCCCTGGGGCGCAGTGGTGGGGAAGGCCAGCAGGGCCGCCAGGATTGGTCCTGCTCCCCTCTCCCAGTGAGGGGGTGCTGCCGCCCCCGCCAAGTTGTTCACCCCCTCGCCATGGCATGGCCTAGCCCCTCCCACAGGTGGAGAGGAAAAGCAGCGCAGCTTGCTGTTGGGTTGGGCTGGCCAGCCAGCCCAGCACATTGCCAGGCCTTGGGTTGGATGAGTCCCCCTTGGCACAAGTGAAGCTCCCCATTGTACACACACTCGCCGGTGGAGGGGCAGCCGTGCTGAGCCCACAGCAGTCAGCTCACAGCTGCCCTGTGCAGGGCTGAGGCTCTCACACACAGCCAAGCAGGCAGAAGTGCTGTGGGTGGCTCAGCTGCCCGTGCAACTAGGTGGGCGAATAGCTGCAGCAAAGCAAAAGCAAGCAGCAGCTGGTTGCCAGCAAAGGTTCAGCTCACAGGCTGTGCTCCCTCCCAAGCATGGCTAGCCTGCATCTTTCTGCATGTGTCTTCCTCAGGCCCTGCTCTCACCTGGGGAACTGGCAGCAGTGACAGCTTTCCTTCTGCCTGTGTGGAATGCGCTCTGGTCATCTCAGAGCTCCTGGTCCTGCCAAGAGCAGTCAGCACAAACCCAGCAGCTCTGCAGTCCTTCACTTGGGGCTCCATGGAGGGCTGTGAAGGAAGAGACAGTGTGAACACCAGAGAACTGTCCTCTCTTCCTCTGGCAAGTGGCACTGCCTGATTGTTCAGGCAGTTAGAGAGGGGGGCCTTGGCCTCTACTCTGCCCCTACCCCTGGTATCCCTGGATCTCTTACAAATTCAGTGCCATGAACCCAGCCTTAGGCAAAAAGGATGCACCTTCCCTGTTCAGAGGCTGGCATCCGTCTTGCCTGAGATGTCAAAGCGGAGATGCAAAGACAGTTCAAGATGCAGAATTTACACATTGCTGTTGTTAAGTGTTATCTGATAGGATGAGGGGTTTGTTGCTGGTCACTTTGTGTCCTTTTATACCTGGGGCTTCTAGGAGAGCCCACAGAAATAAACGCCCTGAAATTGGCAAGTTTTTCTCCATTAAGGGATTGAGCTATCATCCTTGCACTGGCCCCTGCAGGTAATGCAGTGGTCCTGAACTCACAGCACAAGCCTCTCACTTAGGCCTGCAGTCAATGTAGGCTATGAAATCAACTGAAGTGTTGCTTATTTTTCCCTGCAGGAGCCAACCAGCCCAGTCAGCCTTCACTCAATGGGAAGGCTTACACCAAGGCTTCACTTGCTGCCATGGTCTGAGAGAAGGACCCTGAGACTGCAGATACTGTCCCAACAGAAAGCGCTGGCTGGCCCCTCTGCTCCAACCGCACCAAACACACCCTGGCAGTGCAGGTCCCAGGCACCCACCCTCAACCCACCAAATGCTAATCCTCTTGGTGTCAGCCGAGAGGTGCCCACTGCCTCAGCCCCCGGTCCCACCTTTGGCTGAGGGTGTTGCCACAGTCATCAGCCACTGAGCCAGGCTGGGCTGTGCTGCTTGGGCTCTGTGCTGCTGCCCTGTGCCTTTTCTTTTGGGAAGGCCAAGGCAGGGGCAGGTTGGAGGGAAAGCACTTGGTTGTCGACTGGGGTAGGGGTCCCTACCGTGTCAGCACATGAGTGTTGAGCAGAAATAAAACACAGGTGAGGCCATGAGGGAGCTCAGGATCTCAGCCACAAGAGATGTCACGTCATGGTAGGTAAGGGGATTCCAGCTAAGGGCAATGTGTTTGGGAGAGTGACTGTGAAGCCACTTCTGTCAGGCTGTTCATCTACAACGAGCCAGTACCCCTCAGCCCTATCCCATACCCTAAGCCCTGCCACTACCCTGTAACCTCTTCCCCACCAACAGTCACAACCTAAACCCCTCACTGCTAAACTGAAGCTGGAACCCATTACCCCTTATCTAATCTCAAGATCCCCACTAAACTACGGATCTCATGACCTGGGTCCTATCCATCAAATGTTAGGCGATACCATGGCTCACATTACTAAGCCTCATCCCTAACTTCAAGCCTAAATCCTTTGCCAAAAAGCTACCTCATACACTATTCAACGACAAGAAATCTTCAATGAAACAGGGAACCTGCTACTAAGGCTTTCCCAAAACAATAACTCTCCTCCTTAACTCAAACAAGAGAGATCTAACGCCTACGCGAATCCTGCACACTAACCACAGAGTACAAAGCATCACCTGATGCCAAAGACTAATTCATAAGGGTTATACTTTCACTTCTACACACTAACAACATTCCTAAAACCCAGAGCCTTGCACCCATCCTCAAAGGCAAGTTCGAAGACATTTGATCCCTGGGAGACAGAGGAAGGGCAGTGGCTGTGAGGAGTGAAAAGAGGTGGAGATGAGAGGAGAGACAAGAGGCAAGTGAAAGAGAGCAACAGGTGAAGGTGCGAGGGCTGGGCTAAAGGTTGTGAGGTCACTTGCACTGCAGGAAGCTGCTTGGTGAGGAGCATTAGTCAGGCATTGTGAGGTGCTCCTGGGAAAATGAAGGGCATGGCAGGAGGGCCGCAGGTGGCTGGGGTGGCAGAGGCAGAGGCAGAGGCAGGCTGGAGGGAGAGCGCTTGGGTGCTGATGAGGAGGTGCTCTGTGTTGCCTCAGCGAAGCACGCAGGAGCTGGAGGCAGGCGCGGGAGGACAGGAAGGGCTGCCAGGTGGCAGCCAGGAGAGAGGACCTGTTTTGGGCAGGTAAGGGGCCTTCCTGCACTCTTGCTGCAGCTGGGACAGGGTCCAGGAGAGCCCGGGTGGGAGGCCCCCACCCCATGCCTAAGCACTAACCTGAGGCCCTCACCTGTGCGGGAGGCACACACCAGTGTGCTCCTGGGGCAGAGCCAGGCCCCTGAAAACACATGAAGGGCCAGGAGAGAGGAGGCCGCTCTATGTCCTTGTTGCACAAACACACCAGGAAAACTGCCCCAGGTCTTTTGGCACAGACCCAGCCCCTCGCATCACCCATTCCCAGGTTGGCTGTATATGCTAGAGCTGTGGGGAGGACATTTGGTACGCGGCCAGCTCCATCCTCCTGCTGGGCTCATTTGCTGAACTGTGGGGACTGCCCCGAGGGCAAGGGGGTGTTTCTCCCACCCTCGGCCTCCAGGCCTGAGCCATCTCTGCCACATCCCAGGCTCCCAGAGTGGCACCTCCATTGCACCCATGGATCTCCAGCCTGCAGGGACCTTGCACATATGACAGTCTTCTCTCCAGCCCTGCCTTTATCCACATCTTTTATAGCTCCTGACTGCTGGAGCAGAAAAGCCCACCACTGCCTGACGGCATTCTGGACTTGCCACTTCTTCAACTCCTTATTCACCTGGAACACCAGCTCCTTCCCAGCTCAGCTGCATTCCAGGCACTTGGCCCTAGCCAGTCCTGCTTCAGGGAGTGATTCCAAATTCCTGAGGCAGGAATTTGCAGCTGCCTTGCTTGGAAGAAGTGAGGTGCCCACCAGCCCATTGCTGCAGCCTGTCAAGTTCCCTCTGAAGAGCAGCATCACTAAGGCCAATGAGTGCACTCAGAGCCCTAAGAGAAGCCTCCCCTCCCAGCAAGGTGTGTCCTCAGTCTTACCTAGGTCTGGCTTCAGGAGCTTGCTGGAGAGGGACGGAATTGCTGTGGGTAGGTATATCTCATGGCATACAGACTTCAAACAGGCATGGGGAAGTGGGAAAGGCACCTGGCATCAGAGACTTGTGGCATTGTGGGCAGGTTCCAGCTGCCTACGAGGTGCCCCAGAGGCCGGGCAGGCTTGGGGAGGAAAGGTCTGAGGCATTCCTGGAGAGCCCTGCAGGGCCACATGGGCTCTGGGGATGGGGTGCAAGCTGCCTGCAGGGAGCCCCACAGGGCTGGGCAGGCTTTGGGGGAAGGGTCTGAGCTAGCCCCAGAGAGCCCCACAGCACCTGCCAGGCTCAGCGGGGAAGGCTGCAAGCTGGCTCGAGGGAGCCACAAAGGGATGGGCAGCACTGCTTGCGGGTGGGCAGGGGTCACTCAGGTGCTTCACGCTGAGCAGGGGGTCAGCACAGTGGGCACATCCGAGCCATTGGCAAGGCTGGCCACACAGGAGGAATCGCAGGGGCAAGGCCCTGCACACTTGCAGGCCAGGCCCCATGCTGCTCTGCCCAGGGCCTGAGATGGCCCAAGGGAACTCGCAGGGAGCAGGGAGGCCCACTTGCTCCCTAAGGAACTGGCAGCTGGGAACCAAGGCTCATTACACAGCTGGCAGCGCACGGGCCTCTCCAGCCGGGGCCCAGTCCAGCAGTACCCAAGAAAGTTTTGTCAGGCAGGCCCAGAGGTGGTAGCTGTTAAAGAATAGTGAACTGAAACTGTCTAGAGGTAGCCGCTTAGCACAACTTCTGTAAAACTTGCTTAGCATGAGGAGCTAAATTTGCTGAAGCCTTAGGCCGCACTTAGATAAAATAATGAACTTTTACTTAATCCAGTAAGAAAAGGGCCTCAGAGCTGGTTCCAGCTGGGAAGGTAAGGAAGTTACAAGCAGTCTGCATTCCTGTGTCTCACACGTGGAAAGGGAGGATGTCAAGGCTTTGAAATAAGACCAGTGCAGGGCATTAGGACCTTGAGGGACAAAGCCTCAGCTCACTGCTGGGGCAGTGTTAATTGTTATGATTTAGAATCACCTCCTCCTTCTCAGGACCTTGAGAGACAACAGTAAGACCCAAAAAGAAACAAAGGTACAACCGTCAGCAGAAACGGCAACAGTAAAGATAAGGGAGAAAAACAGCCTGCCTAGGAACAACAATGAGACCCAATAAGGAGCAGGAGACCCCAGACCTAAAAATTACTATTGGTCTGAACTACCGCGTGAGGGGTGGGAAACTTAATTTGAAAGAAGCTATAGTTGCCCAGGGATTTCTTTGTTCGGGGTCCCTCTTCGGAGGCACCCAGCTCAAGCTGTACTTACTGCACGTGCGTCATTAAAATTTAATTATTTAATTGGCTTTTGATTTGGCTCTGAACTTTTCTGTGGGAACCTAGGGTTGGGCCCTGTTATGGTGGCCAACAAGCCTAATTTCCATAACAGTTGCCAGGTTCAGCCAAGAGGCCAAGTCTTCAGGCAATTTCGTGGTGATGAGGCAGAGCTGAGGCCTAGCCAATAAGTCAAGGAAGGATCAGGACCAGTGATGGTAAGCAGGGTCAGACCCAGTCCAGTGACTGTCAGGCAAGTCCACAGTGACAAGGTAGGTCTGCAGTCCAGCTGGAACGACAGGCCACAGGCCAGATCAGCAAAGTTCATGGCCAGCCATAGGCATGGCTGTGATGGAGCTGCACACATATACTCCTCCAACAGCATTCAGACAGGCACTGAAGATCCCGGCCTCAGCTTCAGGGGACCTCCTGGGCACATGGGCACAAACTTGCTTCAAGAAAGAGCTACCTGCCTGGCCATCTCATTAGTGGCACACCTGAAGGAATGCACAAGAGTCCTACTGTGCCCATTAATATGCAGACAAGCTCGAGCCTGAGCTGGAGGAAGAAGGCATCCCTTCTGGTGGTAACAAAATCCAAATGGGACTTTGCTGACGCCTTGATTCTGCTGAGTGAGTCTTGGGCAGGTATGCAGAAAAGCACTGCATTAGGAGAAATGCTCTGTGAGTTCCTGGGACTTGTGTCAGAGCCCTGAGTGCACTGAGAAGCCTGGATGGCCCTGAGCAGCCTCACCTGGGCCCTAGCTGCCCAAGGCCCCTGCCATGGGAGCTGAGCTATGCCCCTGGGCTACTGGCTCCCCACCCCTTTGGGAGTGGCTGGCCCCTGCTGCTCCCTCACAGCTGAAGACTCAAGAGGCCAAGTGCCACAGGGTTTTTTCCTAAACCTACTGAAGAGTCTGGTGTCACCAACAGTTGTAAGCCATGGGTGCTGTTTAGTACAGATGTGAATGTGCCTGAACCAGGCAACTCTGGAAAATACCTGGCTCTTTGTGTCAACCCCTCAACTGCATTGTCCCACCCAGAGCTGCAAGAGAAACCTGAGCCTCAGCTACTGAGTGTCAGAAGGGTGCTGCTAAGACCAGTGCAGAAAGTTCCTATCTTGAATGGCTATGCATTCCCAAGACAAATTGCTCTCTCCAGACATGCCAATAAAAAAAACACCTATAATTTATCTCACTGTCCATGTGGACATAAAATCCACGTGTCTCCCTAACTTTAATATAAGCATAAGAGCAGCAGTTAAAGACTGGCTACACCTGCCTGATTGTGCACCTGTCTTTATATTTTATTCAAGGACTTCCCCACAGCAGGAGAAAGTGCTTGTTTACAAATCTGTGCTATTACACTCACCACTTGGGCTTTTTCTTTCTTTTTTTTAATATGTTGTCCATCCCCCCCCACCCCATGTGCCTCCCCACCACCCATTCATCATCACCTGCTTGCTTGCTTGTGTTCCCTTCTCTCCCTGGCCCCAGCTTCCTAAACTTTGTGGCCAGCATGTTGCTGTGGCAGAGGAAGAATCCCTGACCACAGGCTGACCAGCACCCCCACTGCATCTGCCCCCAACACTGCACAGGCACACAGTGCCCGCAGCAGGGCCGTCCCACCAGGATTCACAAGCTCTTTCGGGGAGCTCAGGGAAGCAGATTCTGTGCACGTCACCTGTTTCAGCTGACATCTGCCCCCCACCAGCCCTGGCCCACATCCCACCACCACTGCAGACACCCTGCAGACCAAGCTCTCTGGGAGGCCTGTTTATTGCCAAGGTCAAGGGTGGCGGGAGGCAGGTGGTGTTGCTTAAGGGAAGGCAAAATAAAAACCAAGCAACTGGGACCCCACACCTTCTCCCTGTCTCTTTGCCCTGCCCTATAGGGAAGGGCACACCAGCCCGGCAAATGGGAGCTCTGAGGTTGAGGGGCCCCAGGGCAGAGCACAGCACAGTGCAGCATGGCATGGAGACGATGTTGGCCCTGCTCTGGCCTGCCCACCAGCACTGGAGAAAATGGCCACCTGGCTGTAGCTGAGGTTGGGGTGGGACAGCAGCACTACCTGGACCTTAGAGGGACACCAGATTTACCTGGCGGGGTGACCCCACATTTACCCTGTGCCCGGATGAGTGCCCTCCAGAGGGCCAGCCAACACCAGGAGAAACAACTTCCAGGGAACCACGGGGGCCACGGGGGGAGAGCAACAGCAGGTCTACTCCATGGCAAGGGAGAATGAGTCTTCCTGGGATGAGAGAGCAAAACCACATCTACCTCACAGCCTGCCTCATGGAGAAAGACATGTCAGAGCCAGACCTGCCAACCTGCTGCTGCCACCATCACCCAGGATGGGGGAGGGGGGGTGGGGCAAAGGGGGGTGCCCTTTCTGAGCAGACTTTGGCAGCCACTCTCCCCTTTTTGAGCCACCAGCTCAGCCTGCTCCCAAGCAGGGCAGAAAAGGAATGAAAGGGGGGAAAAAAAACAAAAAAAAGGAGCTGCACAGCCCTCAGGTGAGGAAGAACCCCTTGCTCCCCCTGCCCCTATCGCTGTCACTACCAACAGTGGTGATGGTAGGCTGACGGGCCTTGCAGGAATGCAGGGCCAGGCCACCCAAGCCCCCAGCACTCTTCCTGCTTAAAACTCCCAGTCACAAGGATCAGGAGACCTCACTTTTATGGTCCAAACTGGTACTGCAGAGCAAGAACAAGCAAGCTTCTGCCCTCCCTCAGCTTGCCTTAGCACATCCAGGTCACTGGTTGACAGCTGGACCACCCCTTTCAGACAGCCCACCTGATGCTGTCCTCAGAGCAGGTCATGCCCAACACACACTGGGAACTTGGCAGCAGAAGGCAGAGCCCCTTGGGGGCTTGCCCCCAACCTCACTGGGCCAGTGGAAAAGAAAAAAAGATCAGGACAGTGCTATTGTACTGGTGCCCAGGCCACAGCAGGGCCTCAGCAGGGCCTCCTGCTTCCTCTGCACCTCCTATGTCTCTTTGCAGTGCAAACTAGAGTCAAGCTCAACAGGCTCTTTCTTCTTTCCTTGCTCATTCCACCAGACCTTTCCCCCTAGCCAAGGACTAGCTGGAAACACCCAGCACCCCAAGGGCACTCAGAGGCCTTCATTGGAAGCCTTCATTGCTCTGACCAACCTCACCTGGGGCCTTCACCTGCTCCCTCTGCCCAGCAGCTCTATCAATGCTCAGCTTGGGGCTTTCAGGCTATGCCTGAGCTCTGTCTTAGGGCTGTGTGCTCCAGCTCTGGTGCTCAAGTGCTGCTTGCACTCCCTGAGGGACTTTGCATGGGGCCTGTTATACTGCCCTGCCTGAGGATCCCTGGGCTCTCAGGAGAACCTCTTGGCACCACCCTGCTCTGCTCACCTGGCTCTGCTGCTGTGGGACTTTGCCCACTTGCTGAGCTCACTGTCTGGCCTGGGTTGTGGGCCCCAGCCCCTCCCCCTTGACTGCTGGCTTGCCTTCCCTGAGGGTGGAGCCCTGCTTCTGCTGCTCCCTAATACTTAGCTCAGGCCCCCTCAAGCCCTCAGCTGAGCACCAGGAGGCCTGGCCTTGGGGAGTTACTTTGGGGCCAGTCCCCAGAGCAGTCCTGCAGAGTGCCTTCCCCAGGGACTTGGGAGTCCTCCAGGAAGCTGGGCTCAGCATGCAGAGGCACCTCACAGCCCTGAAAGCTCTGTTGCCTTCCCCTGTGCCCACAGCATGCCTTGATCCCCAGCTCCCTGAACCCTTTCCTGAGCACTGAGCAAGGCTATGGGGGCTCATCAGTATGCTGACCCTAGTGCTCTCTGCTTCCTCAGAGCCCTTCCCAACACACACCAGCTGCACAGCAGTCACCTCCTGGCTCTTCAGAATGGCCCAAGAAGGGGTGTCCCCCTGTATGGAGCACAGGAACCTTATTCTCCAGACCCTGAGGACCTCTTTGTGCCTTGTCAGTGGGCAGCTGGGGCTGAGCTTGCCTTGCTAGAGCAAGGTCCCCCAGGTGTCAAGACCATACCTCTCTGGGACCTCCCTGGCAATGCTCCTAGGTGAGTACAGTGACTGTGTGGATCTCTTCAGAAAGAAAGATGCAGAAACCCTACCACCCTGTTGCCTCTATGACTTCATGCCAGGGAAGGAATTGTCCTTTGGGGGCATCTCTACCTCATCATGCCCTGAGATAACAGCCCTTGAGGGGAACCATCTGGAGCACAGGTTCACCTGTCCTAACCCCTTCCCCCCTGGGTGGGGGTGGGGGCAAGGGAGGGGCTATACTTTTTTCTTCTCTCTCACTTTTTTTTTTTTTTTTCTTAATGTGGAGGCAGGGGAGAAGGAAGGATGTCCCTGTGTGGATTACAGGGGGCTGAATGACGTGAGAGTAAAGAACTGGCACCCCCTGTCTCTCTTCACAGAGCTCCCTGAATCTCCCAGGGGACTTGCCAGTGCATAAAGCTGAACCTGCAAGAGGGAAAAGACTTGCCTCTAAACCCATAAGGAGGAGGAATGCAAAAGGGCCTTCTGCACCACAGAAGGCCACCAGGAGTACCTGGGGATGCTGTTAGCCTCTGCAATGTGCCAGCCACTTTCCCAGCATGCAACCAAAATTTGGATGCAGCCCTTGTGTGTGAACTCTCTGCGCCTTTTCCTTGGAGACACTTCCTCACTGCCACAGCAGAGGAGGAGCTTCTTGCAGAAGCAACACATCTTCTTCTGCCAAATTGGCAGGATTTGCTGTGCCACAGCAAGTGACCTGCTCTTGGCACCCCATGGTGCTGGCACAGCATCGTCCCAGCACAGCCTCCCCTAGCCTGTGAGAAGGGCATGGCTGCCTGCACTGAGGCTCAACAGGCTCTTCTTTCCCTGCTGATTCTGCCAAGCCCAGTCCCTTGATGCATTCATGCATGTCCCTAATTAGATGACGAGGCATTTGGCTATTTAATGAACTGAGTGGGCTTGGTAAGCAGCCCACCTGCCCATGTCACATTTGGTGAAGCGTCTTTTGGGAACTTGGTCTCCTGTCCCACCCATGTTCAGCCTCGACCACAAGGGAGCTGGGCAATAGCAAAACTCAGTAGTACAGAAGACTGAGCAGACTCCTGTCGTCTGTGGGAAGAATTTCACTGTTGCCTTCCAAGAAGGACTTTGAACAACAAGGTCACATACAGTGCTTGCCAATTTAAATTAAAACTGTCTTACCTTTGCTGGCAAAAATGCATAGCATGTCAACAGCAGAGAGGGGAGGAGAGGAGAGCC
The DNA here is from genome assembly GCF_036370855.1 of Dromaius novaehollandiae. NCBI lineage: Eukaryota > Metazoa > Chordata > Aves > Casuariiformes > Dromaiidae > Dromaius > Dromaius novaehollandiae. Next base: position 1,164,412 of record NW_026991505.1, read on the forward strand.
CTCCGACTGAAGAGGCTTCACGTGGCTGCCGGAGAGTCCAAGGTTGGTAAGGAACACATCATTGCCTTTCTACCACCTCCCACGAGCGCCTGCTGGGAAACCCCGGGGACTCCAGTTCTTCTGCTCTTGACATACTCCTTCCTTGTCCCCCCAGGTGCTGATATTTCTGCACTTTTTCCACTGCTGTGTCACCTAGAGACAACAACAGACTTTCATAGTGAGCAGTTATGAGAGAACCCTTAACTTTAAAAAAAAAAGAAAAAAAAAATCCCACTTGAACAGCTCATTGTGACTACCCTTGAGGCTGGGCTCTAGAAACACTGCCCACCCCAGTCTTTTAGCTTCTTCTGCCAGCATGCCACACAAGACGCTATGCCTTCAGATCCAGGCATCCTGGACTGCAAGGCAGTATCCAGAGATATGGGAACAGGCTTCCCACTCTGCAGCACAGTGCCTGCACCCCTTTGGCACCCCTGCCCCCAGCCCCCGTGCATTTTCAAAGTTCTTAGTTCCACAGCCTTGAGAGCTCCGACTGGCCCAGTTTTCTCACTCTCCTTCTCCGCTTGCTAGGAACAGGAGAGATCACTCTGGGACAGGGAATTTCCCATTCGGATGCAACCACCAGGCCGCCCACCCTGGGACAGCGACAACAGGTCTGCCCGGGGCCAGCACTCGGGCGGACGCCTTTCCTGGAAGAACGGCTGCTGGGACCGGAGCGGGTGAGCAGCACCACGTCCACCCCATGGGCAAAGATACACTGGAGGCCGACACGTGGACCTACCCCTGCCATCTCCTGCTGGCATGCAGACTTTGGCCACTGCTCACGCCACTGCTGCCTTTGCAGGCCACCAGGTGAACCCGAGCTGGGGGAAGGGGGAAATAAGATGGGACCCAGACCCCCTGCTCATGTGAGGAGGGGTCTCCTGTTCCTGTCCCCCCAGCCACCCCCGCTGTCACCACCACTGGCAGCATGGGGAGAGGGGGTCTGGCCCTGGAGGAATTGAAGGCGGGGAAGAGCCACTGGAGCCGGGTCAAGTGGCTCGTCCCTCCGAGACTCCCAGAGCCGGTAGATCCTCTGGCCACTGCAAAGGCAGCCTCCCAGGCCCGGGTGCATGGGCCAGCCAAGGTGGACCCGCTGGGCCGGCCGCTACCAGGCCAGCCTGCCGCGTGTCCCCCCCCCCCCCAACGCTTGTATGCTTTACTTGTTTGTTTGTGGGGAAGGGGTTCTGCTTGCCGACACCCCGCACCCCGACCTCCTCGGGAGCCCTGCTCATTTGCTACTTGGCATAGAAAGCGGTGTGCAGTCCTACGGCAGGGGAAGGTGCTCACTTACAAATCTAGATCTGTCTGTCTGTCTTCCTGTCTGTCTGTCTGTCTGTCTTGTTGGCCGGCCGCTGCCACCACGTCCCCCTCGCACTCCTCATTGCCTGCTTGCTCCCTCGCGTTCCCTTCGCTCCCCGGCCGGGGCCGTTCCCTTCCAAAGCTTCGGGGCCCGCGCGCCGCTGGGAGCCAAGGGAGAATCTTTGCCTCCTTCCCCCCCGGCCGCCCAGCGACTCTCGAGCTCCATCCAGGTGCTCAGGGCAGGAGATTCCACGCCCACGCGCATCGCCCTTCTCCGCCGACATCTCCCTCCGCCGTCCCCCAGCCCGTGTGTCCCTCCCGCGTCCCGGCACACGGGCAGGGAAGGCCGCAGCAGGCCGGCGAAATGGAGTTCCGGGGTGGGGTGGGGGTGCGCGCGCAGGGTGGGGCGGGGCGTGCGGGGCCAGGCCCCGGGAGAGGGGCACCAGGTCTACCTGCCCCCCCCAAACCGCCGGGGCGGGGCGACACCAGGTCTTCCCCGGGGAAACGGCCGCCAGGCCGCCCGCCGCGGTACAAAGGCGACGCGTCCACCTTTCCGTCCTCCTCTCTGTGCGCGCGCGTGTGTTGTCCCACTCCGCCCCCCCGACCCCAATTCGGCAGAGGGACACCAGGTCTACCCCGGGACCGCGTGGCCGGGCAGACGCCTTCCCCGGGGAAAGGGCCGCCGGGAGCGCCGCGGGGTCGAGCGGCACCGCGTCCGCCCACGCCGGCGCAGGCGAGAGCGAGCATCTCCCGGCCTGGGAACGAGGATGGGGACGGGAGAGCGACACCACGTCTACCCCGCGCCCTGCCGCGTGGGCAGTATCGCCGCTAGGCCGGGCCGCTGCCGCCGCCTCCTGCTCCTCCTCCCCGCGCCTTTGCGGCGCGCGGCCGCGGGTCACCAGGTCAACCCGCTGCCGAGCAGGGGTGGGAAAAAAAAAATAGACGGGAGCCGGACCCCTCCACCCGCGCGAAGAGGGGTCTCCTGCTCCCGCCCCCCGCCTCCCCAAGCCCCTGCCGCCGTCACCACCACCGGCGGCCCTGGGGGAGAGGGGGCTGTGGTCTGGCCCTGGAGGAGAGTGGAAGGAAGGGCGCGGGGGGAGGGGGGGGGGGCAGAGGCTGCCCGTTCCCCGACGGCACGCGCCGGTGGCTGCCCCCCCAATCCCGGCTGACCGAGCCACAGAAGCTTGTGTCAAGGGCTGACTCTCAATAGATCGCAGCGAGGGAGCTGCTCTGCTACCTACGAAACCCTGACCCAGAATCAGGTCGTCTACGAATGATTTAGCACCGGGTTCCCCACGAACATGCGGTTCGCAACGGGTGAGAGGCGGCGCCACATCTGTCCGCACTCCGCTCCCGACCGCGAGCGGCACTCCGCACCGGGCCCGCCCCCCCGCTCGCACGGAGGGGCCGGCGGAGCGGGCGGCCGGCTATCGCGAGCCCACCGAGGCGCCTCGGCGCTGCGGTATCGCTACGTTTAGGGGGGATTCTGACTTAGAGGCGTTCAGTCATAATCCCACAGATGGTAGCCTCGCTCCAGTGGCTCCGCAGCCAAGCACATACACCAAATGTCTGAACCTGCGGTTCCTCACGTACTGAGCAGGATTACTACTGCAACAACACAGCATCAGTAGGGTAAAACTAACCTGTCTCACGACGGTCTAAACCCAGCTCACGTTCCCTATCAGTGGGTGAACAATCCAACGCTTGGTGAATTCTGCTTCACAATGATAGGAAGAGCAGACATCGAAGGATCAAAAAGCGACGTCGCTATGAACGCTTGGGCACCAAAGCCAGTTATCCCTGTGGTAACTTTTCTGACACCTCCTGCTTAAAACCCAAAAAGTCAGAAGGATCGTGAGGCGCCGCTTTCACGGTCTGTATTCGTACTGAAAATCAAGACCAAGCGAGCTTTTGCCCTGCTGCTCCACGGGAGGTTTCTGTCCTCCCTGAGCTCGCCTTAGGACACCTGCGTTACGGTTTGACAGGTGTACCGCCCCAGTCAAACTCCCCACCTGACACTGTCCCCGGAGCGGGGGACAGGCGTGCCAGGCGCTTGGCGCCAGGAGTGAGAGCCCCTCGGGGCTCGCCCCCCCGCCTCACCGGGTAAGTGAAAAAACGATCAGAATAGTGGTATTTCACCCGCAGCCGGGCCGCGGCGTGGGTCGCACGCGCATGGGTCCTCCCACTTACTCTACACCTCTCATGTCTCTTCACAGTGCCAGACTGGAGTCAAGCTCCACAGGGTCTTCTTTCCCCGCTGACTCCACCAAGCCTGTTCCCTTGGCTGTGGTTTCGTTGGATAGTAGGTAGGGACAGTGGGAATCTCGTTCATCCATTCATGTGCAGCACTAATTAGGTGACAAGGCATTTGGCTATTTAATGAACCCTAGAATTTCTATGGCACCTTTCCCAGGTTGGGCTTGAAAGGCAGCCTGTCCACCCAGGTCAAATTTAGTGGAACATTTGGAGACTTGATGTCACATCCCAACGTACACAGCTCGACCACAAGGGAGCCGGGCAAAAGCAAAATTCAGCAGTACAGAAGACTGAGCAAGCCCATGTCATCTGCATGAAGAATTTACAGTATAAGGTTTACCATACAGAATCTCAAATGGACTTTCTCCCTAACCCTTGGGGTTATTCGGATTCTTAATAATGCCAGAAGTAAAACATCAGTCCATTTCATCTGAGTCTCTTGACACAATTTCCCTCTCTGTCTCTTAATTGTTTGATTCATTCTTTCCCCTTTTCCACTGGATTGTGGCCTCCAGGGGGTATGTAAATCCCATTTAATTGGTAGGATTTTTGAGCTTTCCTCTACTATTTCTGCTATCAAATGAGGTCCCCTATCCAAAGAAAAGCCTTCTGGTCAATTTATTACGTCTTGGCAACACCACAACGCTGACTTGTTTGATACTGAGGCAGAAGAAAATCCTGGTTCGAATGGCGTGAAACCCTGATTCTGGCAGTAGATTTGCCATAGCGCATATAAGCATATGAAACCAAGATATATCTTTCGAACACAGGTTAAAAATGACATTCTTAGCTGTTGCTTTTTTAATAATAAAGACTACAACAGGTAGTATCCGTTGGGGACACTCAAGTTTGACATAAACAAGTCCTGTGCCACCTGTGGATCCAGCAGCATCCCTTTGGTCCTCTTCACCCTGGGTGTCTTGGAAAAGTTCGGAGCCCAATCAAAGCAAATCCAAGTCCCAAAGTCTTCGCCCGATCGTGGTCTGGTTCGGTGTGTCCTGGGTGGTCACAGGGAGACCATTTCGGGGGTCACAGCAGCTCAGTCCTGTTTCTGTCGAGAACAGATGGCTCGTTCGGGGTTATGGTTTCATAGCCTTCATCCACGGTGGTGATATGAGGTAGAGATCAGAAGGAAGTACAGAAAAGGTAGAAGCGCGCATGGGAGTTATGAACAATTTTTAACAATACCTACTTTTAACAATAATCATGTCTAAAACTAAGCAATTTTTAACAATAACTTCTTTTAACAATAACATATCTAAAGAACAATATCTTAACATATCTACTTTTAACAATAACATCTCTAAAACCAACCAAACCAAAAGGTGTCCCAGGCCATGTTTGAGGATTTGCCTATGGCGCTGGGGGATTAGTGGAGGAAGGTGATCGTCTACAATAACAATAGCAAGGCAAACAAAGCCATAGTAAAAGAACAGTTATAGTGATAGCTAAAAGACCAAGTGCTGCAACATGAACTGATAGGGCAGCATACAACATGTTGTTTTCCATGCTCCTGGTGGTATAATCCACCGAAGTATTCATTGGCCGAGGTGTGACGGTGGAGTACCTCTTCTCTGTTACCCTCTGGGCTCCAGCGACGCAAAGATGGTGGTGGATTGCTGATTACAGCCCTCGTGGTCGATGCTGATGCCCGTTATTACTGTTTCTTTGCTATTCTAGCACTTTCCCTCATGAACAAGCTGTAAGCAGTGTCCCTGGTAAAAAGCAGATGCAACCAGCCTTGAGGCACCCAGCACATGGAGCTGAAGCATGCCATAAAAGGAAAGGTTTCTGATTATGCTCTTTGATTGGTTAGGAGCATCTGGAACGTGTGAGAGAGTACATAAAAGGCCTTGTTATGGGTGGGAGGTGCAGAGCTGCTGCCATATGTTGCTCCCTCCAGTGCTATAGAAATAAATCTTTTGTTCTGACCTAACCCAGAAGTATTGAGAATTTCTTCAACATGTTGCCTTTAACTCGGGCGGTCCTATGCTGAAACAGAAGGTACCTTCCCTGTCAACATCAAGCACAGTCCATCCGACCAGCTTCTGCCTCCACCCTCCCACAAGTTCTCTTCTCCCATGGGCTGCCCCACTCCATTCACTTGAGCACCTCTCCATGCCAGCCTGCTGCTTCTGAGCAGCTTCTTGCTGCAGAAGTAACCTCACAACCTATGGCCCAGCCTTCACACCTTCACTTACACCTCCCTCTTGCCTGCCTCTGCCCTCTCCTCTCTGCTCCATGCCCCTTCACTCCAACACGCAACACAACACATGCCCTGCCCTTCCTCTGCCTCCTAGGCCGCACACCCCTTCCAGCTCAGCTTTCAAGGTGACCGGACAGTTAGGGGCTGCCAGGGAGCAGCTGCAGGCTGAGGCTTCAGGCATCGGTGGAGAGTTTGGGCTTTGCTTAGTGGGCTTATGGAAAGCTTTTGGGGGATGGTTCAGTTTTTTTGTCTTGTTAGGGAAAGCACGCTAGTTCTTTTCTTTGGGGTGGGGGAGTGGTGAGAGGAACTTGAGTGCCTAAATGCCTGTCCCCTCATCCCAGGCCTGAGCACCTGCTATGATGAGTGGGAGCAGGCGATTGGGCCCATAGCCTGGTGGTGTTTGGAGATGAGATTTGGAATCCCTGAGGCACGTTTCCTTCATTATCTGTTTTCACTCTCTTCCTTCCTGCAGGAAATGACTGCACTTCCTTCCCTTTCTGCAGGCCACATTCTTCTTCCAGACCCTGTTCAACAAGGACCACCTTGGTCAGTTCCTGCCATGGGAGGTGGTTTCCACTTTGGGGAGCAGTCCGGCAGGACCCCTGCCCTTCTCATACCCCCATCCTTGGGATCACATCTCACGGGGCACAGAGCGACAGAGCCCTGGGGCACCTTGGCAAATGCTTGTCCTCAATCTCATGGCCCTTTGCCATGGCACCAATGCACTCCCATGGCCTGGTGTGTGCAGATAGCTGCGTGTCAATCCCTGCATACGTGGTTCTGGGAGGGGATGTTTGCCATCTCAGTATTTCCCCCAGAGCTCACCCTCTAATATGTTGTCACAGCCCTGGGCCCACCAAAAAGCTGTCACAGGTAGCTCAACTTGCCAGTGGGGACCTGGCAATTTCTATGCCTATTCCAAGGTATCTGGAAGTTTCCCTGAGGGAAGAACACAATCTCATTTGCTTAGTCGAAGTCACATTAGGGGTCAGTCTCTTGCTGCCAGTGATCAGCCCTCAAGACTAGAAGTCTTCTCTGTCCTCGATCCAAAAGAATCAAAATCCAAAGAGGCAATTTCAGAGGGTACAATGATAACAGGGGCGTCTCGCAGAGACCCTCTGGGACCACAGGACCTGGGCTGGCCCTGTAGAACCAAAGCCGCCGTCGCCTCGCATTTTCTCCAGATGATGGGGCAGATAGTCCAGACCCCCCTAATTAACACTGTTCCGGCAGTGAGAGGAGGCTTTGCTTCCCAGGGTCCTGGCGCCCAAGCAGGCTTTATTTCAAAGCCTTGACATCCTCCCTTTCGGAGTGTGAAGTGCAGGAATGCAAACTGCTTGTAACTCCCTTATCTTTCCAGCCTCCACCAGCTCCGGGCTCCTTTCTCACTGAACTAGGAGTGCAGCCTAAGGCTCCAGCAATTTCAGCTACACATGCTAAGCAAGTTTTATAGAAGTTGTGCTAAGCAGCTACCTCTAGACAGCTGCAGTTCAATAATTTACAGTCCAAGTCCCAAAGTCTCTGTGAGTCGTTGCCACTGCCTAGTCCATATCATGACTTGAGTGGCTGTTAGCAGTATTTGCGTGAGGGTTTTAAAGTCTTGCAGTGCACCTTATGCTGATCAGGCTGCGCACTCCCCTTTCTGGCCGGACCAAGCTGGGACTTAAAACCCACTCAAACCCTGGGGATGGGACTCGCACCCGTCCCCTGGTACGCCTTACGGTGGCCAGCCTGCGTACCCCTTACAGTGCACTGTTACCAGACCAGAATTTAGAATTTAGGCGGGAATTTAAGACTCACCTTCTCAGTGCCTCTCGGTGCCAAAGATCCCAGGCGAACTGACCCGATGGCGCCAGATGATCGTTTGGCGATGAGAGGCCCCGACAGTGGTTGCCTAGGGTCCCATCAATCTTACTCCGGTTTTCCAGAATTTCGGCTAAGGGCGTCCCCTTTTCTATGCCAAAATTATTTCCCGTATTGAGTTTCTGAAAAGTGCGTCTCAAGCAAGTCAGGCAGCGCACTTCCTTACCAGTAACACCAGCCCCTGTGGCTGGTGGGATCACACACTCTCTTTCTCTCACTCTCTGGGAACTGCACTCACACCACCCGAGTCTTTAACCGCTAGGACTGCTGTCCCTTCGCAGCGGGCACCTTCATCAGCCAACGGGTGCCCCGGTCGGTTCCCAGGCTATACGCACTCTCACACTCAGTACTGTTCACACTCACACCAGTCACAGTGACTCTAGACATGGCCCTGGGTCAAATGGATTGTCTGGGTTGTTTCCTGGGGAGTCCCGTCCACCCACCACCCCCACCACCGTGTCGCTTGATGGAGGTGCTGTGGGGGCTGCGGGTGCCTCCGGTCCCTGTGTTTTCTTCTTGCTATGCTCTTTCAGGGTCTCAAGCATGGTACGCCACGGGGCTAAAAGTCCTGCCACCGTCTTATCGGTTCTTGTTGCTGCATCCCACAGCTTAACTCCGATTGAGTCCCACGTACTGAGGCTATAAATCGTACTGGAATTCACCTCGGGACAGTTCAAGTGTGCCCACGCTAATAGCATTTTGAGATCTTGGGGGGGCATCTCTCTGCCGTGCTGTTTCAAAGTCTTTTGCATTACATTTAGCACGGACCTATCTTGCGGGTAGATTCCATTTCCCGTGGCTCCCACGTGTTCCTGGCCGTTTACCTCCATCCAGCGGTAGGTAACCTGTTGCACGCAATGCCGCTTCCTTTCAGCAGCTCCCCTTCTGCTTCCTTTCAGCAGCTTTGTTCAGCCGGGTTCCGCAACCAGTTCAGCTAACCGCTGCCTCTACAGCCCTGGACAAAGTCAGTCTTCGGTCCCTTTTCGGGAGCCATTTGTGGTGCTCTGATTCACGGACTCCGATGTGCTGGATCAGAATCAACTTTATTCAAGCAAGCCAGCCCTATATATAAGCTCTACCCTGGATAGATACTTTCCCACAGTGATTTACGGTACTTTCTATTCTCTTTGCAAGCGCCACGTTATACCTGCCCGAAGGTCATGTTCCCATCATCACTCCCTCATTCTGTGCGGTTACTCCCTATGTTCCCATACTGCTATCTATTCAGCCCATGGCCTTTGGCTCCTTAACTCTATCTTCCCTGATCCCTCGCTGTCTGCCCCTACACGTAGCGACTAGAGGAGGGGAAGGAGGGAAGGCGGAAGGGTAGGGCTTCAGCTTAGTGGTGAGGCTTCAGGTCTGGCCCTGGCAGAGCAGCTCTCGCGGGCCCTGTGCCAGTGGCATCCCCAGTACCTGAAGCCTCCTGACCTCCCCAACACAGCTGCTGTCTCTTGGCCAAGAGCTCCGGGCCCTTCATGTACGTCCACACCGGCTTCCAGCTTCTGCCTGCTCACCTAAGCGCACACACAGCACCTCCTCATCAGCACCCAAGCGCTCTCCCCCAAAACCTGCCCCTGCCTCTGATGTTCCCCAACCTCTCTGCCCTCCTGCCATGACCCCGCCCTTCCCGGCACCACCTCACAATGCCAGCCTGCTGCTCCCCACCAATCGCCTTCCTGCACCACAAGGGACCTCACAACCAACAGCCCAGCCCTCACCCCTGCACTTGCAGCTCCCCCTCGCCTGCCTCTGCCCTCTGCTCTCAGCTCCATGCGCTTGCACTCCAAGACGAAACACCAGGATAGGGGGTAAGGATTCAGGCTGCAGCATAGCCATTTGGGTTTGGCCTTAGCAACTAGAGGAGGGGAAGGAGGGAAGGCGGAAGGGTAGGGCTTCAGCTTAGTGGTGAGGCCCTGCCCTTCTGCCTTGCCTCCTTGCCCTTCTCAATTTGCCAAGGCCAAACCCAAAAGTCTACACTGAAGCCACAGTCTCTGTCCCCTTTCCCAAACTCTGCCCCTTTGCCTGAAGCTCATCCCAAGCCCTTATCACATTCCTTCAAGTCCTGGACTGGGCTGGAGCCATCACCCCCACTCCAACCCACAGCCCTCTGCCAAAGCTCTAGCCCCTACCGCAAACCCTGAGCACCAAGGCCAAGCCCTACACTGAGCCAGCAGCCAAAAGCTTTGCCTGACCCCACTCAGCACAAAGCCCAAAGCCTGCACGCATGCCTGAAGCCTAAGGCCAAACTTGCTCTGGCGCAGCCCCTAAGCACCCAGCCTTCTTGTAAGCCCAGCTGGAAGGGCTTGGGGGCCTGGGAGGCAGAAGAAGAGCAGGGCAGGTGGGGTGTTGGAGTGCAGGGGCGTGGAGCTGAGGGGAGAGGGCAGAGGCAGGCAAGAGGCAGGTGGCGGTGAAGGTGTGAGGGCTGCGCTGTAGATTGTGAGGTCACTTGTGCTGCAGCAATGTGATTGGGGAGGAGCAGGAGGCGGGCATTGTCAGGTGCTCCTGGGAAAATGAAGGGCATGGCAGGAGGGCCACAGGTGGCTGGGGTGGCAGAGGCAGAGGCGGGTTGGAGGAACAGTGCTTCTTTTTTTCCCAGGAGGTCTCTTCTGTTTCAGCACTTGACTGCCCAAGGCAAGAATGCAACCTGTGAGGACAGGAAGGCTCCGTTTTCTCAGACACAGCTGTCCTCCCTAGTAGCACCTACCCAATGTAAAGCCATTTCCTGTACACTTGGCTCTTCTTCCAAAATTGGGGTCATGAAAGTGGTGATGGAATGGTATCCCTAAAGGGCTCCTTGCTTTGGTTTCATTCTCCACGGGCTCAGGTTGATGTGTTCAATGTCCCATTGTAAGCTGTTAGGGAACCAGGTTTAGATTCAGGGTTCGCTTTTGGGGCCCTGTGTCAGTGGAGATGGTTAAGGATCCCAGAGTAACCTTCCTGAGGCTGTGACACATTTGTTTGGGCGGGTGATGGCTGAGCATCTTCCTGGAGAGGCAATAAGCTGCCAGCGGAGCTCAGAGCGTTTTTGGGAACATCATACAGTGGGGGTGGGCAGTGAGTGGAGCCGTACAACACAAGAGACCATCCAAGGTGGAGTCACCGAGCGGTAAAGAGCAAAATCAGGAAATGCATAGGTAAAGGAGGGCTCCGCAATCCCAGGAGAGGCCGTGGAGACCCAGCAGGCTCAGGGAAGAGAGACTGGAGAGCCATCCTTGTACTCTCTTTGGCATGCCATAGGCTGGCTCCAGTGCAGCCTCATAACATATCTTGTGCCCTCGGAAATGCTGCCTGGGCCCTCCGAGCACCCTCCACAGCCACATAAAATGGGAGGCGGGGACTGCCAGTGGCATGAGAACCATCCTCTTGGGTCTGCTTCCTGCTCTCACGAGAATGGGCACAGTGGAGTCGCCTCACGGCCCTGTGGCACCACCATTGGCTCTCTGCTGAGCAGCAGTGCCTGCACGGAGCCCTGCAGGGAGCACAGGGGAGGGGGACCTGGAGCAGCCGGCCAGGCCAGCGTGGACACCCTCATCTGGGGAAGGGCTTTCTGGGGAGCAGGGACGTGCCTGGAGGGGAGCAAGGGGGTGGTTCCCAGGAAAGGTGAGAAGTGTCATGGCTTCTTTATAAAAACTGCTAAGGATATGCATATGATCAGCAGTTGTCATCTGTGGACATTGTGTGGTTCAAATCTCAATACGATACAACCTGGCAACTCTGAGAAATATCAGAGTCTTTGGAACAACCCTTGGGTTGGACTATCAAGACCAGAGTTGCAGGAGAAACTTCAGTCCTGGACATTGTTCACATATTCAGAGGATAAATTGTCAGAGGGCCAGCTTACCCAAATAAATGGACAACTACTTGACTGGGCAATCTTTCTCACGATCATGTCATCACCACCAGCTAACTCTAGGTTGGCTGGATCACTTTAACCTGGAAAAGGGACCTAGCTAGGTGTTTACATAAGGTGTTCATACATGTTTAATAAATAGCCACATCACCCAATTAGTGCCACTCATGAATGGATCAACAAGAGTCTCCCTGTCCCTATCTACCATCCAGCGAAACCACAGCCAAGGGAATGGGCTTGGTGCAAGCAGTGGGGAAAGAAGACCCTATTGAGATTGACTCTGGTCTGGTGCTGAGAAGAGACATAAGAGGTCTGAATGGACCTCTCTGAAAGGACATGAGAGGAGAAGAGGTGGGACACTACTCTGATGGTTTTTTCACTCACTTAGCTAGGTAGGGTTGATCAGGTGCTGCACATGGCTAGGCAAACGTGCTGCCCTGTTTGCACTCGGCCAGTCCATTTTAAACTCTTTTCTCTCATGCTTCTTTCTCCCCAGTCCCCTTTAGGCAATAACCCCTCCAGTCCACAAGGTTGTCAAGCAGAGCCACTCGAGTGGCCTCATCTGGGAGCGTACACCCCCTCCAAGGCCCCAGGGACATAATCACTGCCCTAGGAATAGCCAAATCTGGGTGCTCCTTTGCACTGATTAGGCTCCTGGCATTCCTCTGCCATCACTGATCATCTGTTCTTTGTATTTGTGGTGACTAGCCTTCCAACACATAAACTCACAGTTTAGTCCAGTGTTTGGCCCATATGTTCTGCAAGTGTTAACAAGCCACAGGAACGATATGCAGAGGAGTTACTGTGCAGCTCTGGGCACAGTGTAATCTGCTTCTCCATAAAATGCATTCTTAGGAAAAACAGGCACTGGCTAAGGTTGAACAATAAGAAAACAGTGGCAACTGGGAGAAAACTGGAAGCTGCTTCTTGTTGACCTTGCCCCACCCCTTGCAACCGGCTTCCTAAGAAAGCATGGGATCTCATTTTGCTCCTGTTGTAGATGACTGCATTAATCAATGCAGACACCGCGCAGTAAAAAACAAACAAACAAACAAAGAGCTACTATGAAGTTAGTGGCTAGGTATAGGTATAAGTATATATAGGTAGAGGTGCATATAGTAGTGTAAACAAGGAAGGAGGCAGCAGCAAGGCACAAAAATATAAATCACACCACCCTCCTACAGAAGGTAGTCTTAGACCCACAGTGACGAGCTTAACATAGAGCATTATTATGCATATAAAAGAGTCCATGTCTAAAAACAAACCCAAGAAGCCTGTTTTCACAGAAGGATGTACTGGAGCAAGACAGTAAGGGGATTTCACAGGTGATCTGGCTCAAGTCATTGCCTCTGCTGAAGGATACAGCATGCATGCAGAAAGGTGGGTTGCAAGGGAGCACTCACATTGTCTTTGGCCAGTTAGAAACAAATATTAACTCTTAAAGACCTAAAAACACTTACAAGATCTCAGACTCAAAGAGTGGTCCTATGGGAACAGATCAGGACCCTTGGGACACTGTCTCTGACAGTATCCGGTCTGGAGCATTGTTTAGGAGAGGAAGAATCTCTTTTGACACCTTCAAGTGCATGGCATGAAAATTTTGCATTGAGGGATTACTTGAGGCCCTAATAGAAATATTTACCATCATCATCATCATCATCATCATCATCCTATAACACTGTTAAAAATGATAATAACAACAATACTAGAGGCAGCCTTTTTAAGGCTTATGGTAGGAGTCTCAACATGGAATGTGTTGAGCAAGTAGGTATTGTGTGAACCATACCTGGCATGTTAGTGAAGTTTATGAATATGTGGAAAAAAACCTGTAGGACAGGTAAGAATCAAAAGATCTCTCCAGCTGTTACTCTTAATCCCCATCACCCAAGCTCACCTTACCTTTAAGCCCTAAGGATCGGTTCTGGAAGCTTTCTTCAACTGGAATCCACCATTCCCACTCATTTTGAGATTAAGGGTGAGATTCAATTTGAGATTAGGACACCTACATTTGGGGTTCCAAATGTACCTTCCTCCCTGTGAGACAAGTGCCTGAACAGCAGTTTTAACCACTGTGAATCGAGGCAATGGGGGTGGGATTCAGTCGCCCAACATAGGTGTCTAGTACCATCTCAGATGCCCTAAGATAGCTGACAGCCATACAGGGCTGGTAGATCTGGCGCAGGACCTGTGCCTTTCTGGAGCAGCAGAGAGACACCAGCTGAGGTACACAGAGTATTTCAAGTGGCATGACATACATGTCTGCACATGGCCAACTGGATCCAACAAAATCAACTGAATCCCTCCTTGTCTATTGGCTTTAGGCTAAGATGAATCATGTCCTGACTTCTCTTGACAGCTCTGACTGGGGGTGGGATTCAGCTGCCGAAAGAAAGAGAAAAAGAATCAAGTGACGTTTGAGGGTAAATCACTCTAAAAAAGGTGTTTTTATTGAAGTATCACTCTCTGGAGCCGCTTCTCTTCTCCACTTGGAGGAATGGGAGTGGCTGTTCCACCAACATGCACTCTTTATGCACTGATATTGCCCAAGAGAGGAGACATAGGGCCATATGCAGTAAGTAGGATTTTTCTGAAGGGACCCAGGCTGTTGGCAGTGAAAAGCAGATTTCTGCACAAGACATTCTTGAGCCAAAAGCTCCTCTGATTGCATTGTCCATTGCCTACTACCCCACACAAGCTGCAAGGCAGAACATTTTCTGCACTAGTAACTGTCTGGAGAAAAGTCTTCTCTTTAGGGCATGTTTCACCTCCGCATTCCTCAGGGTGTAGATCAAAGGGTTGAGGACGGAGCTGACAACATTATACATAAGGGTGGCTATCATGTCCCGCCTGGGTGAACTCCCTGAGGAAGGTGGCACATAGTTAAAAATAACAGGGACATAGAATAAGGCCACTACTGTGAGATGGGAGATGCAAGTGGAGAAGGATTTCCTCCTCCCCTCCCTTGACTGGACTTTCAGTCGGAGGAAGGAAAAGATGTACAGGTAAGAAAAGAGTGTGAAGACAAAGGGGCCTATTGCAATACTCCCTGTGATGATGCTGAGCAGGTGCAGGTTGAGCTGGTTGCTATTGCAGGCTAGTCTCACCAGGGGCTTGATGTCACAGAAGAAGTGGTGGATGTGGCTGGGGCCACAGAAATGGAGCCGGGAGGTCATGACTGTGTGCATCAGAGCATGAAGGAAGCCTGTAACCCAAGCGGCTGCAGCCAGCAGCAGGCAGGCCCGTGGGCTCATGATCAGGGTGTAGCGCAGCGGGTGGCAGATGGCCACAAAGCGGTCATAGGCCATGACAGCCAGCAGCAAAGCTTCGCTGCTGCCCAGGAAGTGGAAGAAGTGGAGCTGGCTTAGGCAGCCAGTGTAAGAAATACCCTGGTGCCCCCAGAGGAACCCAGCCAGCATCTTGGGGATGGTAACTGTGGAGTAGAAAATATCCAGGCAGGAGAGGTTGCAGAGGAAATAGTACATGGGGATGCGTAGCCGAGGTTCACATATCACCACAGTCACAATTGCCACATTCCCCAGCAGGCTGGACAGGTAGAGCAGGGAGAAGAGCATGAACAGGAACTGCTGCAGCCCTTGAGGGCTGGACAGGCCAAGCAGGATGAACTTGCTCACCTCTGTCTGGTTATCCATCCCTGCAGGGAAAGAGAGAAGAACTCAGCAGTAGCTTGCTGTCTTTCTGTCCTGAGCTGCTATTTCCATTCCCCAGAGTCCTCTTCCATAAGGTGCAGCAGCAGCTGATGCTGCCTCATGAATGGAAGAGATCAGACACTGAGTCCGGAAAGGGACACAAAAGAATCCCTTGATTTTCCACCCCAGCTGTTTCAACAAACACTAGAAACCGTTGTAACCTAGATGGCCAGTACTGATGCTGGAGCTGCCACCTGTGTACCAGCTCACTGAAAGGAATGGCGTGTTTGAGGACAGCGAGAAAAGAAAATGGGAGGGAGGGAGGAAGGAAGGGAGGGAGGGAGAGAAAGAGGGAGGGAAGGGAAGTTGGCTACCTAGTTTTTAAGTGAAGATCATTCTGAAATCCTGTTTTCCTTTTTTTAATTCAAAAAAGGGTTTTCTAATAAGTTTTCTTCATTCCAAATCCTAGCTGAATATACTGTATCTTTCCAAAGCTGAAGTATTATAGAAGTATTAGAGTAGATCACATATAGTACACCACTTTCAAAGAGGACTAATTTGGACTGTTCGGTGGTGTCAGGAAACCTTTATATAGTCCTCCCTGTCACGGAAACAATCACATTTCTTTCCAACAAAGGAAAATTTCCATCTCTCTGATAACTCCTCTTGGGATCAAGCCTCTGAACCTTATGGGACTTCAGTGCAGAAAACATCAAGGCATAGCGTTTCAGGCACACAGAAAACTAATGATGTTGTGGGGAGTTGAACTGATTACTGGTTATTTGTACAGCCAGCTCTCACAAGCAGGAGGAAGCTGTAGAATCAAAAGCCATTTCTGGAAATATGCAAGGTTATAGCACATCATTCTCAGGAAGACTAACAGTTTTAATGGGGAATTTGCCAAGGAGTTTGACACATGGTTTTGTAATTCCCAAGGATAATACATGGAATAAGTATCATGGCTTCCTTTGACCTGCTGCAACTGCACAGCTGGACTCTGCCTCTGACTTAACATCTTTTGCTCCCTTTATAGTCCATGAGGAGCTTAAAATGCTTTTTCTTTTCTTTTCACTTCTAAAGATGGAGATAACAAACTATGGTGATTTTCTGAAGGCCTCAAATACCTGTTTCACTGTCCCCTCTGCAAGCTGTGTTTGCCATGAGCAATGGCATCTGAAACCTCCATAGAAGTGCCCAGGTGCCTGATTGAGAGCACACAGAGGCAGGGGCTGGTGGGGCAGCAGAAGACCCTGCAGGTGCTGTCATAGTTTGCACAGCCCGTGGTGGTGGTGGTGGCCATCACAGGGCTGTACTGCGCTGGCAAGTCCCACCTCATGAACAGGCTGGGTTGTGAGAGGATGGATGAGAGAGGTGGGGAGCCACACAGGTCCCGGCCCTGGGCAGCAAAGATGCCTCCATTTTCCTGCTCTGTAGCTGACACTGCTGAGCCCCTTGCATCCCCTCCACAGGTTTCTCCCTGGCCTTCCCCATGCAGGCCCATACCAAAGGTATCTGGCTGTGGTGTGTGCCTCAGCCCTGTCAGCCTGGACACACGCTGGTGCTCCTGGACACTGAAGGGTGGGGTGATGCGGAGAAGGTGTGGGAGAAGCAGAGGCTTCCTTTTGTGCCTACAGAGAACTTTGTGGAAGCTCTCAAGGGCCCAGGCATGTGGCAGGACTCAAGGTGTTCTCATTGCCTGCACTGGTGTGCCAGGAAGAGACACAGGCTGTGGGGAAGGAGGCCAGTGCAGAGCTGACTGGATAAAGTCTTCTGGCTAATGATGTCCTCCTGTCTGGCATCCTTCACCTCTGCCTTCACCTGTCAGAGCCCTCATTCTGCCTGGGATGCTGGCTGTCTGCAGGGGACTGGAGCCAGTCTGTGGCTGGGCCCATGACAGTTTGTGGGACACCGCCTCTTCACAGCCACTCTCCCTCTCTTTCTGGATCTTTGATTACTCAGCAGCCATCAGGCTGGTGGGCCTTTTGAGATCCGGTAGCTGGCAGGGAGCTCCAGGCTTTTGAACTGGAGCTGTCTCTGTGGTGCTGACAGCCAGAGGAGCTAGGAGAAGGCTCGTGAGGTTGACAAGCTGCCAAATTCCTCAGCACTTGCTGGTAAACTTCAGCAGACCAGGAATGGGGAGCTCAGGGAGTCCTTTAATAATCAGAAGCCTGTGGGACTCGGAGAGTTAAGAGCTGAAGACAAGGCAGCTACAGGAAGACATGGTGATGTCACGTGTGTGGGTCTCTCCAAAAAGCTGACCCTGCCATGGCCCATGGTTAGGCATTCAGGGCCTGGGGATTTGGGGCTTTGCTCACTCTTAGGGGGCCTTGCACAGAGTTTCTTGGTATGAGCCAAGGCTGTTTGTTCCTGGGAAACACCAAGAATGACGCATGGATCTTCGTGCTAGCTGTACTGCTGTCCTGCACTCTGGTCTATAACAGCAAGGGCACCATCGACCAGCAAGACATGGACCAGCTGCAGTGTCCTCAGTGGGGCAGCAGCACCAGGGATGCCCCATCTCCCTCAGCAGTAGCTAAGGGGTCCACACATCTCAGCTCCTCAAACGGCTGCTTTTTATGGGGAGATCAGCCTCCTGGTGATGCCCAGTGACCAGGCTCTGGGTCCTCAGGGATCCTGTGCTCTGGATCTCAGGGCTGAGGCTTTGAGCCCTACTCCTGCTGGTGACTCCAGGCTGCGCTCTGTCCATGCAGAATCTCCCCTTTTCCCCATCAAATGCTGATGGCTGGGGAGGGTGGGGTTAGAGTTAGGGTTAGCCCCTCCCTGCATGAGGATCCAGGGTCTCTGTTTCCTTAGCCAGCTCCCCAGCTATGTGATGAAGCTGATGGAGAATGTAAAGGTGAAAGCAACACCTCGGGAGAGTGGAGATGAACTGGAGGATTCAGATAAAGTTTCCTAGTTCTTCCTGACCTTTGTCTGGGCCGTGCGAGACTTCACATTGCACCTGAAGGTGGATGGGGAGGAAATCTCTGAGGACGCGTACCTGGAGAATGTGCTGAAGTTAAAGCCTGGTAGGGGAATGGTGCTGTTGCCAGTGCTTTACTTCAGGAAGGGCAGGATGTGTCCAGCTCTGGACAGCTGCATTTCAGCATAAGGCAACAAAAGCCCAAGCCCTGTGAGCTTGCTCCCTGGCCTACCTCCGCAGGTAGCAGCCGGGAAACCCATCTCTATAACCATTCCCGGGAATGCCTCCACCAGATCTCCCCAGACTGGAAGTGCTTTGGTTTTGACCAGCCGGCCAGCAAGAGGGACCTGCCACCCTTGCAAGAGCTCCATAACAGTGAGATCGAGCCTGAATTCCAGGAGCAACTGGTGAAATTCTGCAGCCACATCTGGGAGAAGTCTGCACCCAAGACCATCCATGGTGGCAGCACAGTAGTAATGGGGAACTGTGAATGCCAGGGTCCAGAAGGTCAGGGCTGGCTAGTGGCTCTTGGGACTGTGTCTGGGGAAGGCTCAAATGCACAGCCAAATGATGCAGGTGGGAAATGGAAGCGCTCTTCCACTGGCTGCTGTACTTGCCTCTTGATTGAGAGCCACATCTCTCCCATTTCCCCTCCCTGTACCCATTCTTGCTGCTCTGCCCCTTTGCTGCTGTTGCAGACTGAGCATCGTGGCTTCACCACTCCCAGCTGCTCAGAGCTGAGGATGGTCCTCAGGGCACCTTCACTCCTCAGGAAAGGCACTCCCTGAGGGTTGTCACAGGGACCAGCATGTGGTTGAGTCCCACCTCTCAGAGACGAGAGAGTGACAGAGAGCACCTCATCTACCAGTGGCAAACTTCTAGAAGGGTCTCATCCCCATGGGAATGTGCTACCATGCCCTGGGACCTCTTCCCCATCCTAGAGGATCTGGGTCAGGAGGGATATCTGGAGGTCTATATCCACACCCTCTGCTCTGAGCATGGCTAACTTCCCAGTTAGATTGTGTTGGTCAGTACTTTGTCCAGACAAGTTCTGAAAATCTCTGGGCCCCTGCACCACTACTGCTCCACTCTGATGCTGACAGTTTTTTCCCTAACACCCAGCTGAAATGTCCCTTGCTGCTGCTTGTGCCCTTGTCCCTATTGCACCTTCTCCTCCTGTTCCCCCGGCCTGCTCTGAGCACCTGCTTTGGACTAAGCAGAGACAGGCACTGCTTATTCCTACCTGGGCTCAGAGGAGGGCACATGGAGACTCACCTTTACCCAGCCCAGAGGGACTGTGGCAGTGCCCATGGGCTGACAACAGAGCAGAACAGGACTGAGGGGAAGTGAGGAGGTCTCCAACAGCTCCTCCCACAAACCCCAGGTAGGGAATCACTCACTGGAAAGCAGTCCTGAAAGAAGACTATGAAGTAGAAGGGAATGCTCTGGTGAGCTGCCACTCTTGCGCACCTGGACTCTGCATTTCATCTATGGGCACTCTAAAGAGCGATGCCTGTGGTTTCAGCTCCAGGCACATCCTAAACTCCCCGTGACCAACAGCGAGTCCCTGCCACAACTGTTGGGGGCTGCTCTGGCTTCAGAGGGGCTGCTGGGGGAGCACTGGGGCTGGCGCTGCTCACCCTGCACCTCCCATCCCAGGGTGCCTCTTGGGCTCCTGGCAGCTGTTGCAATGATCAGGAGGAAGAGCCTGTTCCATACCAGTGCAAGGCACCAGGGTAGTGTTTCTTATGATCCCAGCAAGAAAGGCACTCAGACTCTGTAAGGTATTGCTTAAAATACCATTTATTGGAGCTAACACAAGAAGGAAAAAGAGGAAAGATAATATTAGGTCCTCTTAGATGCTGAGAACCCCAAGCTGTGCAGCATTGGACAGACCTCCAATCAGGGTGGCATGGCACAGCACACGGTGCAGATCCCATCCATGGAGAGGTTCACCAACATCTTGCTCTTTAGGGCTCTTACAGGATTTCCTCAGAAGAAAACAATCCTATTCATCATTTATAGTGTCAAAAGGAGGTTTGCATGAGAACTTGCTCCTTCTCTTGAGATAAAGACAAGGGCACACAGGTGGTGGAATTGCCAATAGCAAATGGGAGCTATCTACAGGCAGGTGTTACAATACGACAAGAAAGGTTGTCCTGCAGCCAAGGGACACGTGCAGCACAGCACAGGCTTGAAGGCCAAGCTGTACGTGCAGCAAGGTGCAGCACAGCACGGCACATGCCTGTGCCTGCTCAGGTTACCCGTTATGTGGATCACCAACTCCTCGATGTACAATAGTCTTCCAGTTAGGATCACTAGCGAGCCCTGTCTTGCTTGGGTCCAGGGGCAGCTTGGGGGCCTCAGCAGTGTGGGAGGGAGAGGCGGGAGATACCTGAGTGCAATGGAGGTGCTGCTCTGGGGTCTGGGACCTGGCAGAGAGGGCTCTGCCCTGGATACTGCCTGTGGAGCCTCTTCCCAAGAGGGAAATGGTCTCAGCTGTACCCAAGGCATGGGTGAGTGACAGGAGAGAACCCGAGGAGGCCAGGCCTGGGACAGGGATGGGAAATGGCTCTGTTGGAGGTCTCCCACAGAGGGGATGAGCTGGGCCTACAGTGCCAGGGGCCATCATGATGTGGCACAGCCCCAGGGCATGCTCTGCCGGCTGCCAGAGTGGGGCTGGGCTGTGATACCAGTGCCAGGAGGCCTTCCCCAATGGGCTCCCAAGCTGCCAGCTGGCTCCCAGCCCTTGCCTTAACGCTGCTCACCCGAATGAGCTTCCCAGGGCCTGCAGGGCCTGCAGAGCTGGTTCCTGCTCTGTGCAGCACAGCTGCCTCTTGGCAATGGAGCAGTGAGGAGTGTCCTGGCTCCAGTCTGCACCCAGCCCTGCTGCCCTGCACGTGGTCCCACAGACCTGCCCTGCAGGCACTTCACAGGGCAGGGTACCTTCGGGGGTGGGGAAACATCTCCCTGGCACAGTCCCAATGATGTGCCCCATCCCCCCTCAGCCCTCCTGCTTTGGCAGCCTCCCACCAGTGCCCAGTCCCTGCCTAGCCCTGGCTGTGCCCCACACAGGGGTCAGCAGACCGCTGTCCTCCAAGGGTCTTTGGGGGTCTGGGCCAGGAGAGAGGCTGCTCAGGGCTGGCTCTTCCCCCTCGATACAGATGCTGACATCAGGCCTGGAATGAACAATCAGAGCTGGAATTTACCACTGCAAGGGGACAGGTCTTTACCTTTTCCAGCTACGCATCAAATGTTCTCTCCTTTCGAGAGGCTCCATCCACTGCACGCCCCCAGCACGTGGTGTCCCTGGAGATCCCATGTGCTCTCCGAGCTGCCTCCAGATTCCCTGCCAGAAGGATGGTGTCTGCCACTGGTCCTGTCTCATGTATGACAGCCCCGGGCAGGTGAGTGGGAGCCCATTCACCATGTCCACTGCCACCACAGTGAGCCATGAATCTGGCCCTCCGTGCCTAACAGTCTTTACTGGTAAGACTGGTCCTCGGGAATCCCAGGACCTAGAGTCCGGGGCGGGGCGGGGGAATCTGGAGAAAGGAAGACTTTCTCTTGGTAGAGGAGGATTGGGTTAGGGATCACTTCAGCAAACGACTTACACAAGTCCATGGGCCCTGATGGGATGCATCCACAAGTCCTGAGGGAGCTGGCGGACGTCATTGCTGGGCCACTCTCAATTATCTTTGACAGATCATGGCAACCAGGAGAGGTGCTTGAGGACGGGAAGAAAGCAGATGTCACTCCAGTGTTCCAAAAGGGCAAGAGAGAGGACCCAGGGAACTGCAGGCCAGTCAGCGTCACCTCAATCCCTGGGAAGGTGATGGAGCAGCTCGTCCTGGGAGCCATTTCCAAGTATATGAAGGATAAGAAGGTGATCAGGAGTAGTCAGCCTGCACTCACCAAGGGGAAATTATGCTTAACCAACCTGATAGCCCTCTGTGATGGAAAGACTGGCTGGGTGGAGGAGGGGAGAGCAGTGGATGTTGTGTATGTCCAGTTTGTTCAAATCTTCCCTAATCTGAGCCTCCTCCACCAAGGGTACATCTTCACCTCTCATATTCCCATGGGTCTCAGGGGCCTGAGATTCCTGAAGCCATGTCTCATCAGGAAAGGCTGAGACAAAGCAGGCACTGTAAACCTTTGCCTTTTCCATGTCCTTTGTTACCATGTCCCCTGCCCTATTCTGTGCTGCAACCACATATTCCCTAGTCTTCTTTTTGCTGATGATATACCTCCCATGCCCTTGGGCACTGCCAAACACTCCAGCACAGCACAGCCTCCATCACAGTGTGGCAAAGCCATCCCGACCATGGGGCCCTTTTCTGAATCATTGTCTCAGGACAGCAAATACAGAGTCATGGAGCCCAACCTAGACTTCTTGTGCACCGAGGAAATGATGCCCTGGTGTGGCATGCATCTGCATGGAGGATGGCAGAAGGCAATAGTGCATTGCACTGGGTGTATCCAGGCAGCATCAAGCTATGACATGGCTCCTAAGACACTTTTCCTTAGGACTGAGTTCTGACGCAGGGGCTCAGATGCCCTATGGAAGCCCACCTTTGGGGGGAAGATGGCAGTGGGAGACTGGCGTCAGAGGGAGGACCACTAGCCATTCTTCAGCCACATCTGAAAGTCTCTTCTGGTTGTGCCCCACAAGGTCTGCAGAGGAAGCAGGCAGAGGGCACAGACCACACTCTTGTGCACTTTTTATGTCTCAGCTCCTTCGCCATGAAGTCTGGCTCTGCGACCCAAGCACACTGGTGTGTTCGCCCACCCTGCCTCTTCACACAAGTTATCTGAAGACTGGTATTTCCCACCCCCAGGCACTTTCCAGCCCACTTCAGGCCCCTCCCCAGCTCTCCCCACCTCCCATTGCCTCTCCCAGCCCATCGCAGCAGAGCAGGACAGTCTGGGAATCACCCCACAGCAGTGTCCACCACAGGGTGCTGCAGGTATCTGCATACTTGACACCAAGCCTGAGCCCCTCGAATGGGCACAGCAGCTCCTGGGGTGGCAGAGAGTGGGTGTCAGCCTCCCCACCAGCCCTAAGACCTCCAATGGCACTAGGAAATGGAAGCCAGTCACTCTCTTGCCCCCCTGCTCTTGTCTCTAGGATGACAACCGCCACCTCAGCTGCCTCCCAACCAGCCCCACTCCCCAGGCCAGCACAAGTGTCCTGGTGCTGGGGCTCCTCCAGCAACTCCTGCTGCTCTCCAACCTCCCTTCCTAGTGTAAGACGAGCCCAGCCTTCAGGCACTGCACTGGGAAGATCCCTTTTATTACAGAGATGCTGTCACAGCAGCCAGCTCCGACCCAGGCACAGAAGGCCTCTGGTCAGGCAGACCAGGTTCATGCCTCTGGAGAAGTGTGATAAATACAAATATCTGTGTACAGAAATGATTTGCACAGATATAATAAACAAGCAAAGAAAAGCATAAGCCAGCCTGAGAGAAACTGGGAATCGTTCATGAAGAGAGAAGGGCAGCCTATGACTGGTAAAATACTACACGTTGAATCAATTTCCTCAGTGCCTCTTTGATCTCTTTGTTCCTCATGCTGTAGATGAGCAGGTTCAGTGTTGGAGGCACCACTGAGCACAGAACAGCCACCACCAGCTCCAGAGCTGGGGAGGACATGGAGGGGGGCTTCAGGTAGGCAAACATTGCAGTGATGACGAACAGGGAGACCACGGCCAGGTGCGGGAGGCACATGGAAAAGGCTTTGTGCTGGCCCTGCTCGGAGGGGATCCTCAGCACGACCCTGAAGATCTGCACGCAGGACAGCACAGTGAACACAAAACACTCACAAGCTACACAAAAACTAACCGCAGTAACCCCAGCTTTCCTGAAGTAGGAGTCAGAGCAGGAGAGCCTGAGGAGCTGGGGAATTTCACAGAAAAACTGCTCCACAGCATTGCCTTGGCAGAGTGGAATTGAAAATGTGTTCGCAGTGTGCAGCACTGCATTGAGAAAACCACTGGCCCAGGCAGCTCCTGCCATTTGGACACAAGCCCTGCTGCCCATGAGTGTCCCATAGTGCAGGGGTCTGCAGATGGCAATACAGCGGTCATAGGCCATGACAGTGAGGAGATAATATTCTGATGAAATGGAGAAAAGAAACAGAAAGACCTGGGCAGCACATCCTGAGTAGGAAATGGCCCTTGTGTTCCACAGGGAATTGGCCATGGATCTGGGGACAGTGGTGGAGATGGAGCCAAAGTCCAGGATGGAGAGATTGAGCAGGAAGAAGTACATGGGGGTGTGGAGGCGGTGGTCACTGGCTATGGCAGAGATGATGAGGAAGTTGCCCAGGACGGCAGCCAGGTAGAAGCCCATGAAGAGTGAGAAGTGCAAGAGCTGCAGCTCCCGTTTGTCCGCAAATGCCAGGAGGAGGAACTCGGTGAGGAAGCTGCTGTTGGACATTTCCTCCCTCTGGGCAGTGGGGACTGTCCAAGGAGGAGAAGACAACGAAGAGTTAGGAAAGACTCCTCTGAGCCAAGCCCATGCCATTTCTCATAGGCTCCCCACTTTGCACCCCCTCACCCCCCAATAAACATGTGCATTTCCTTTCCCAGTTTTGGGAGGACCTTCCCTCAGCCCCCTTGCTTTAGCTCCGTTTTGTGCTGGTTGAGTTTGCTGTGAGGAGCAGGGACCTCTGCCCACGGGCTCCAAAGGAGTCAGTCCTGCTCCACGGCAATGAGCACACAGCAATAGAGCTCTGATGTTCATTTTATGTCGGATGAAGGTCCCCTTTAACGGGGAAGAGCTTTGTAATATCTTCACACAGAGTTCCTGAGACTGTGGGCTGCTGCAGCAATGCTTAAGGTTGATTTTATAGTCATTTTGGCAAGGTTTTTTTCGATGCTCCCACCACACGTGGGGAGCTTTCTCTGAAGTTGTAGAAATCCTCATTTCTGTTGTTGGAGAGATGAAGACTACTGAGACCAGAGAGGAAAAAGCACTCCCCGTGGTTTAGCGCAGAGTCAGGACCGCTGATCTGTCTAGCAGATTCATTCCCAGCTGTCCTGTGCTTGCACCTCTCTCAGCTGGAGGACAACTGCCCTCCGAGGTTACTCTGAAAAAGAAACTGGGCTGTGATGAGAGCACAAAGGTCCAGGTTCAAAGTGCAGCTCTCCAAACTTCTCTCTTTCTCAGCCTAGACATGGAGGTGTGAGGGAGAAGGCGTGACATGGCTCCTGACACAGATGATCAGACCGAGGACTCTGTGATGTGGGTGCTGACACCCAAACGTCAACACTTGCATTCTGCTGGGTGGGAGAGGAGACACGGGGGATTGCTCAGAGGAAGGTGCCTGCACTGAGGGGGCCAAAGGGGAGTTGCTCCACGTCCCCCTTGCAGTGTCACCAGTCTCCTCTGACTCTGGCCATGGCTCTGCTGCCTGGAGCTGTTCCTGTGCCTTGTCCCCTCCAGGGCTCACAGACCCCGTGCCACCCTCTGCGTGCGCAGTGCTGCAGAACTCTGGTGGAGCTTTGAGGTAGCTCCTGCTTTGACCTTCCTCTCGGAAGATCCCCTCAGGAGATGTCCTGGGGGTGAGAACAAGCTGTGAACAGCCCAGGCTCACATGCACCCTCCCGATGGGAGAATGAACCTGCCCTGCCAGGGGTTGCTCCTTCTACCCAGAGCTTCTCCGCACAGTGTCACAGGGAGTTCCCCGGGTGGGCTGAGTGCTGACCCTCACGGGCAGCAGCGTCACTGCTCAGGACACGCAGCATCCCTGGAGTGCAGGGACACTGCTCTGAAGTGTGACCTGTGGAGACACGTGTGCATGCTCCGGCTTCACATCCCTAAAGCTGTGCCTAGGAGAAGAAAGCAGTGACGCCTTGTCCTTCTGACGGTGGGGCAAGGAATCCCTGCAGTGGAGCACCTCCTTCTCCTGCCCCACCCCGAGGAGCTGTGAGAGCCGTCCTGACAGATCGGCTCAGCCATGGGATGTGCCAGCTTAGAAGACCCCCGTAGGAACCACAGCTGCATGGCCAGGCAGCCAGATACCTACTGTGCCAAGGGCAGTGAAGACTTCCCCTCCAGCGAGCTCTCAGCTGTCCTCCCACTCCCGACTGCCATGAACTTCTCTCCGCCATGCCTTGTCGCATCTAGGCACTTTCAGGCAGTGCCCTGAGCCCTGCTGCTCTTTGCAGAGGAGCTGCTCCTGGACTGAGCAGCTCTCTGCAGAGTCTGCCAGGTTGCCATGAGCTCTTGCAGTCCCAGGAGCCTGGCCCAGCTCCGGAGCAGAGGCACAGCCAAAGGCAGGACTTTCTCCACCCCATGGGCTTCCTCAAGATGTGCCTGTTGGCTCCAGGGCTGACAGCTCCTGAGAGGCAGCAGGGTCCCTCCTGGGGAATGTGCTTTGAAGTAGGCTAAAGCAATCACCTATCTTCCCTCTCTAAACTATGGAGAGAGACTAAATCCAGCAGTGCAATTTTTCCTGTCGGAAGAGAGAGATGCCTAAGAGAAGTGGAGCCCTCCTCCTCTGGAATTCTCTATTCCCGTCACACAACTAGACAGGAATCCTTGACAGCGACAAGAAGGGAATTCATTCACCCATCCTTTGATTACCGATTCAGCTGAGTCAACCGAGCAACGTAATCTCAGGTTAGCTGCCCAAAGGCTGGATGGGGATTCCACACCATCCCATACGCACCACGAGCACAGAGCAGGGGGGGATCCCTCTTGCCTCTGGTTCTGCTGAGCACAAAATAGGTGTCTACACCCAAGCCCCTTGTCCAAGCTCCCAGTATAATTGGTGGAGATGGAAGGCAGAAGCGCTGGCAGAAACACCTGGAGGCACTTGAGGGGTGGTCCAAGACACAAGCAAGTGTTCGCAAGCTCTGATGAAGCAGTTATGAGACTTGCATCATTTTGCAGCATCAGCTGGAGGCCAGGAGAGGAAGGAATATCCTTGGCTGCCTGATATGACAGTAGATGCCCACATTTAGGACAACTAAACTTGTCACTGCTCTTTAAGTCCAGTGTTGGACTATGCAGCTGACCAAAACAAGAGCTGTCTCTCTCTGCAGGCTCCCTCGACTTTACTTGCTAGATCTCCTTTTGACACATGTATGTCCCTATTTTTCAGACACCTCATTTAAGTCAAATGCAGCGACTCAATGTCATATGGCCTAAAAATATTCCTCCAGCACCATGTCACATTCACAGTGGGAGAACCAGGAGAGTCACCTCATCTCCGGTTGCCGGGGAATGTCAGAGCCTGGCCAGGGGTTCACTGCTCTCCCTAATCAGCAGGTCAGGACAGAGGATCCCAGTGACCCCTTCTTAGCGCAGGCTGCAACCCAGCATCGGCTCTGCCCTACTCCTCATCCGGAGCCTTTCTGCCAGCAGGGCTTGCTCCTGAGTCAGGACAGACACAACAGCAGTGCCCTGCTGCTGGGGCCAAGGAGCTCAGTGACCAGCCAGCTCAGAAGGAATGATCTCCTCTCCCAGCAGCACCTAGCAGTCACATCTCTGCGATGAACAAGGCCAAGGACGTGTTTCATGAGACAGCAGAAGTGAAGACTACATTACTAAAAACCCACAGCGTAACTGCATCTTTTGAAGCCAGCTCCAGAAGCAGTAAGGGCATGCTCAGATGATGGCACCCAAGGAGAAGTCAAATCCACCCCCAACCTTGGAGGTCAAGCTTGTGCAGATGAGGGGTGAGGTGAGAGGCCAACCTGAGTCATAACTGCAAAGCAGAAAGCTTCACCTACTGCCTAAAGTCTAAGCTCTAAGAGGAACGCCTACAGCCTTAGGACCAAGCTGCCTCCCTCAAATCCCAGAGCCTTCAAGATATCTTCCAAGCCTAGCTTGAAGCTGGTTGACCAATCATTCCTTCACTTTGGGGCCTGTGTGTCACGGGGGGCTGAGAAACAATCCCTGACCACTGGCTGACTGGTGCTCTGAGGTGCTCGTGTGGGGCTGGCCGGAGTGCTGGGACTTGTGAGCTTTCTTCTGGGCGCTCAAGGAAGGGGATGCCACGTGCATCACCTGTTCCACCAACATCTCCCCCCTCCTCCCTGACCTGCCACATGGGGAAGGGCGCACCAGACCAGCGAATGGGAGCTCCGAGGTTGGTGGCCCCAGGGCAGCCCGTGTGCTGCAGCACAGAATCACAAACAATGCAGCACTTTTTCCGAGCTGGGCTTAAAGGCGGCTCGTTCACCCAAGACAACTTTGGTGAACGCGTCATTTGAGATGACATTTTCTGCCCCACTACCGCCTCGATCCACCACCAGGGTCAAGGGAAAAGCAAAATTCTTGATTCCAGATGACTGAGCTGACTCATATCATCCGTGCGAAGAACTTTACTGTTGCCTTTGGAGAGAAGGACTTCTAAAGAATGTCACTTCTACGATATTTGCCCAATTCTGTTTGCCAGCCTGACCTAGGCTGGCAAAACTGTGGATAACATCTGCTGAGGAAAGGAGCGTGTTCCTGCTGAAGAGCCTCACAATCCTCTTTTGTTGGCTATTGGAGAGCCCAAGATCACATAAGAGCCCCAAATTACATTTATACCACTTTCCTTGACCACCAGTTGGGAATCCCAGGGACTCAACATAGATGGCTTTGGTGAGTTCCATCACCTGCTCCTCTAAGCGCTGTTATTTCCACACTTTTTCCATCGCTGCATCTCCTAAAGATGACAAAATACTTTCAAAACGGACTGTTACATCCACTGCCAATGCCCAAGACCCTTTTACCAAGTCTGGCTTAAAGAGCTCATTGTTCTTATCCCTCAGATTGGGTTCCAGAAACACCACCCAGTCCATCCTCCTAAGCTCATTAGACGTCATCCTGTACAAGATGCTATGGCTCTTGACCCGGGACTCTTGGACTGCAGGACAATGACCAATAACATGGGATTCCCATGTTTCATTTCCCAGTGAAACATTCCCATTCAACAGGACATTCCCTGCATCCTTTCCTGGACCCTTCCCCTAAACCTCTAACCAAGCACTCCCTAGCTGGGTAGACATTGTCCCGGACTTGTAATGGTGTCAGAATTTTCCTGTGGGGAATAAACCTATAATGCACCAACCAATCATTATTGATGTTATTGTTCACAGAATTCTTGATACCGTGGCCCTGACTTTGCAGATTTATCCAATTTTCAGATTTGTGCTTTCTTCACCTATTTGGGCTAGGGAAGATGACCTTTGGAGCAGGTGTCTCCCATTCGCATGCTGCCTCCCCCTCTTCCAATGTGGCCAGAATCACAGTAATAGCTAATCTATCTGTTACTGATCATATTTTATCCACTCAGCCTTCTGCGGCAGTCCACAGATGCTTAAACATCGTCGGCCCCGATGTTCTTCACCCAGGTATCAAGCTTCTCTTGCAGCTCTGGCTTGGAAAGACCAACCCATGGGTCCAGCCCCAGGCCCAAATATCTCTCGGAGCTGCCCGGCTCCATCCTGTTTAATTTAGAGCCGTTCACCTTCCACAGATCACACTCACTGATGGTATCAGAGTCTTCTGTGGGCCTTATAAGGAACCCATGGCATTTCTCAGCCTGCAACCTCAGCCCTGCCAGTTGGCAGAACCCTTCAACCACTGTGATATTTCCCTGCATCCCATCTCACGAGTCAACAGGACTAGATCATCTGCAAACACCAATGATTTAACCCTTTTTCTGCCATGCTTAGATCCATTCCTGATCTTCTCCAACCTACATAACAGCGGGGCTATTGATAAATTGAACAGCATCGAGGACACTGGCTCTCCTTGCTTCACTCCAGTGAGGATCTCTATCGCCTCTGACTGCTTTCCCCTCTCCTCCAGCCGAGTTGTGGTGTTATCATACCTATCAGCTATGATACCTGTTACATAACCATCAATGCCTCTTTGTTTCAGGGCGTGAAAATATGGTGAACTGAATCGATGGCCTTTGTCAGATCCACAAAGACCACCCCCAGGGCTTTATATTCTCTTTTTGCATACTTTATCAGTATCTGGAGCACTTTCAGATCTTCCAAACAGCCTGAGGCTGATATAAAGCCCCTCTGGTGGCTGTTAATCAGACGTACTCTCATCATCTGGGCTGTCAGGATTCTTGAAAACAGCCTCAAGATAATCAACCTGATGGCAATGGGTCACCATTTGTTAACATCCAGATGTTTCCCTGGCTCTGAGGACTTTGGTATTAATATTGTTCTGATTGTTTGATCCCCACCTGGATCTTCCCAGCCAGCAGCCGGGCTCTGTGCATGAGGCAAAAATAGGTTTCTAATGATGTAGGCCAAATGTATAGAAAATGGCACTAAAAAATGAAACAGCAAAGAAATTAAGAAAAAGAATATGATGCAAAAAAGATGTTTTATTATACTTTCCATTTTGTGTGTGTGTGTGTTCTTATCGTCCTCCTTTTGTTTTGTTTTAATCTGTTGGACTTTGGGGGGTTGTTGTTTGTAAAGGAAAACGATTTTCAAAATTGGGGTGGGATTCAGTTACAGAAACACAGACTACTTGGCGCCACTGTAGACACCCTGGTGCCCTCTGCCCAGCCTCCATCTTCAGCTCCAGAGGGGCTCTGGTCTCCCCCAGGTCCTGTGTGATAGCTGCCAGTCCCAGGGAAACACTTCAGGAACACTGGGACCTCTAAAAGTGGCACTAGATGCTTGTGTTTAGGAAACTGAGCTCTGCCTGGAAAGTTGAAGAATATTCTTCAACATTAAAAAAAAGAAAAAAAAAAAGGCACATTTTAGCAGCTGAAATCACTGAATAATTTTAATACAATGTCAATGTTTTCCTATAGTGCCAAACTGGAAATTTCCAGGAAGCGTATTACCTCAGGAGAAAAAATGTTGATCTTCCCCAGTACTTGTGTTCCTACTGCTCTGTCTACTATACTGTGCATTTAATCTCAGTAATCTTTCCTGTATTTCTGCACATCCTTATTAAATGGACCATTTCTGAAGTCATCTGTTCAGAAGACTACCTGACTACACCCATTATGCATTGTCCATCCAGTTTTCCTCCTCCCGTTATTCTTTGTTCTTTCAGATACCTATCGGCTACCCAGCTGCTGCTTTGAACTTCAGGGATTTTTAAGCTTGCCTTCTCTTTCAGTAGTTTGTCTGATTGTCTCATTAGTGAACTCCGTAACTGTGTTCATAGCTATCCTTTTCTATCTCTTTATCTGAAACACTTCCAGTAAGGTTATTCCCTGTGGAAAGTGGCCTTCAGTGGAGACAACCTGGTCTTAATGTACCGTTGAGAAATGCATTTTTTTTTAATCTAAACTATACCATGTTTTCTCTTTTTTCGCAGCCAAGAAAAATCTTTCTGTGTCTGTTTGCAGGTAGTTCTCTAAATAAAGCAGGTGGGAATTGATTCATACGAGCTGTAACATTTGCCTACAGACTTCAGTAGAAAAAGGTTAGATATGAGGAGGAGTTATGTGAGTCCCAGGTGGCTGAGAAGAGAAATGGTGGGGCTGAGGGCATGGGGGAGAAGACAGTGCAGTGTCTGACCACAAGTATCCTCCTTTTCCTGCATGTCTGAACTTCATTAGGAGACAATCTGAATCAGCATCAGTTACAGAAAGTTGGTAAAACTTATTCATGAAGCTGAAAAATGAAGAAAATTGAAAAAGGAACCCCCCACCCCCTAAGGATTCTTTTCTATTAGGTGCTCATTGCAACCTTCCTTTTTCAGCTACATTCCTGAAATCTCTCCAATTAGCCACATGACACTTGAAAACTGAAGACAGTTACAGGAAGAAACACTGCTCCTTAGGATCCTTTTTGTGTTTAATGAGCCCTCTGGTGCATTCGTGCAGACACTGAAAGGAGATTGAACAAACCTCTCAAGAAGTTAAAGTCAGAAGCAAACTCAACGGTTTCTTAGAGCGTTAATGGGTCCCACTGGGGGCCATTACCTGCAAAGCTGTTAACGGGAAGTACAAGACGAGGTGCCCTTCCCTGGAGGCTGGTTAGCATAGAAAATCAGAGGCAGCAGTTAGTCAAAGGAAGTGTACAGGAGGCCTCAATTCCAAGTAAGCCCTTGATGTGTTTTATCAAGCAAAATGGTCAAGCACAAACGTCCAGCCCTGCAGAAGGGTGATCCTTTCCCTCACACGTTGCTCAGGGCTCTTCCTGGGGCGAGGAGGAGGGGCAATGCCGAGTGTGGGACAATGGTACAACACCTCCTGGTCTCCCTGAGGGGTGAGCAGGCAACGAGGCCCTGGTGCTGTAAGGAAACAGTGTCTTCTCGCAGGCCTCGCTGGTGGAGAAGGCAGCTATAGCCAAGGTGACAAAGACCTCAGTTCTGCCAGGGACTTTCAGCCTTGCCACCAACCTTGGCCATCCCCATCACAGACATCCTCCACTGTCCCATGCCTGCTCCTGTTTCCCCGCAGACCTTAGCCACCTTCTCCCTCCCTACACACTCTGTTTCCCCACCTTTGACCTGTTTCACTCTCCCTAGTTCCACCGATGTCTCTCCATCCTCACTGGGTGTTGCTTGAAAAACAAAGCTTTGGGCTCCTGAGAATTTGCTGATGCCCAAGTTGCCCAGCAAGCCACCTGGCTTCTTTCAAAGCCCTGCTAGAGCTCCTCACTCACCTGCAATATCCCAGCCCCAAATGTGCTTGTATCCTGTGCAGTGACTTGCACATCCTTGTTCTTGTGTTCTCCTAAAATCACAACTGCATTTCCTTTAAAGGTGACCATTGCATGCTCTCTGTGTTCTCCATCCTGCCTGCATCAGCCACACTCCGACCTGCACACAGCTCTTTCCCTGCACGCATATGTGTCCTGGTAATGTTCCTGCTCCGCCTGCCATAGTGGGACCTCACTCCAGGAGATTCACACATCCTCCAGAGAAGGGTCAGCTCTGTGGGCATGATTGAGCTCTGTCCACCCACTCTCCAGCAGCATGCATTCCCCATCTCGCAGGCTAAGGCATGCACGCAAGATGGAAATGTCTCTGTCATCCCTGATAGGGTGAGAGGCCTTCAGCCCTGCCATGTTCCTAGCACTCAGCTCCTCCCCCTCTGCCCACAGACATAACCTTCTTTAATTGTCTGGGCTCAAACATGTGTGTGAGGATTTACTGAAGCCCTTATCCACCACTGCCTTTCTCACTGCCTTCTCCTCAACCCTCTATCCCACCGGCCAGCGCTGCCTCTCAGCTGTGACCCAGTGGCCTTTTGGAAGAAGCCTTGGGCTTCCTGGGTTTTCCTGGTGCTTTTTACAACCTTTCTGGCTTCCTCCAGAGATCTTAGGATGGGACAATTTGCTATTGGCTCTAATAGGGGCCTTTATGACCATCTCTTAGGAAACACTTGCATTTTTATGACTCCTCTGTGTGTGTGTGTGTGGAGCAATAGCCATGGAAAAGCACCAAATATACCAAAGCAGGCACCCAGTGGACTGCCAAGAAGAACCCTCTGAGATATCCCCAGGCCTGTGGCTTCAGGGCAAGACTTCTCACTGTGGAAGTGGATCCAGCCTCATCCACTCTCTAGAGAGGCAAATCAGTGGTGTCCATGCCATCTGAGGCCTGAAGAGGTGGGTTCTGGTGAGACCACCCTTCGTTGGGCCCATTTTAGATGTGTACTTTAGGATGGGGAACCATGCCTTGTATTCATCATGTTGATTACATTGAGGCTGCCTACACAGGATGTCCTCATGAAAGTGAGGTTAAACAGGGGAGCTAAGCCCTGGCTTGTCCTTTGGGCCTTTCTGAAGATGCATAAAACATTTGCCTTTCCTCAGTCTCAGGATCTCCATGACCTTTCAAAGATGATACAGAGCGGCCTCGCTATGACTTTGGCTTGTTCTCTCAGCATCCTTGGATGCAGCCCCTCGGGTCCCATGGGCTCTTCAGGACCGAATTCGCTCAAGTAACCCCTGACTTGGTCCTCATCCACTAATGGATGGTATTTTTTTCCATGAGTCCTGCCTCTAGGCACAAAGGCCTGGGAAGCTCTGCTAGCAGAAAGTGAGGCAAAGAAGACATTCAGTAGCTCAGACCTGTCTGCATCTACTCTTACTAAATTCTCTGCCCCATTTAGAAGTGGGCCCACATTTTCCTTGTTTATTCTTCTGCTGTTAATGAAGCAGCACCAGCTCATCTTGGTGCCTGTGATGTCCCTTGCAACTGTCAGCTCTAGGGGAGGTTTGGTTCTCCTAATGCCATGCCCAGACAGCATCTCTAAATTTCTTCCATTGTAACCTGTCCCTGCTTCCACCTCCTGTGTGCTGCTCGTTTGCATTGGAGCTCAGCCTTGAGGTCCCTGTGTTGCCAAGCCATCTCTGCCAGCTTGCCTGAGCTCCTTTGCTGGTCAGAGCTGCTTCCCACAGGATCCCCCCTTCCTGTGTCCTGAATAAGTCAAAGTCTGCCTGTCTGATGTCCAGGGTCTGTACCCTGCTACTCTCCACACTAAATTCCCCTCAGGATCTGAGACTGTACTATTTTCATGGTGACTGCAGCCAAGGCTGCCGCTGAGTATCACATCTCCAACCACTTCTTCTGAGTTTGCAAGTACAGATCCAGGTGACTCACAATGGCAGCTGGTCTCAGAGCTGCAGCTCCTCCTGCCTCTGCCCCAGGCAGAGTGCGGTTGCGTACATTTGGGCTGCAGGACCTCAGCTGTGGCGCTAGGGCCGAGCACAGAATTGCCACGGTGATCCTGTTGCCGAAAGCCAAGGACCCCATGTATGGTAAGGCCCCTTTTCAGAGCAGAGACATGCTGGACTTAACGGCAGATCACCATGCCACGATGAAATGAGGTTCCCACCAGGAGAGAAAACCCTGCAGTCCCCAAAGCCAGGCAGACAGGGCTTGGTTGTGCAACCATGACAGGAGAGGAGTTTTCTGCCTGAGCTGTCTCTGCAGCACCACTGGGCCTGTGACAGAAATGAAGCTGATCTCCAGGAAGGAGTAGATCCTGCTGAGGACATCCCTGGAGGTGGGCAGCCTGCGATCCAGCTACGCTGTGATCATTGTTAGCATGTTCCCTGTTTCTGTCATCACGTGGGTGAGCAGAGGTTCAGGGAGAGGAGAACCATCAGTTTGAGAACATGGGCGCACGAGTAGAAACCCTGGTGGGGAGTGTCTCCCATTCCTGCAGCACCCTTGGACGTAGGTGGGATGGGCCTTGCCTCCATACCACAATGTTGTCATTCAGTTGCTGGCATACAGGCATCTCACCCCTCTGAGATGCCCTGGGGAGTCTGTCCAGCACCCATCCAGAAGGGCATGGCTTCCCTGTAGGTCCTGCGCTGTATTTTCCAGTGGTTGTGTTGGCACCCCAGCCCCCTGACACAGCACTAGAGGCCTTTTTTATTCATTCCGATGAGAGCTGTGAGTTAACTTAGGACTCTGCAGTGCAGAGATGGGCACTCATCTTAGCTTTGTAGTAACTTGGGCTCTAATAACCACGGTTGACGGAGCCTGGAGAGAAACCTCACTCTCCTTATGGCGAGCTCCTCTGGTCAGCTGAACAGGTCTGCAGGCTGCCAGGATGTGGTTGATTAAGGCAGGCTCAGATGCCCTAAACATACGCCTCTGGTGTCCTTTCAGGTTGCCAAGGATAGTTCCCCTCCAGCCCGCCCCAGGCCATAGCTGATGCTCCGGAAGGATGTGGGTCTTTGAGAATTGCTCCATAGGAGCTTGAAGACATTTGAACATGTTTTGGATCACCTCTGGCACCTCGGATGTCACCAGCTGTTTGTGTGTGAGCAACTGACTCCTGCCCTCTACCTCCATGGATTAGAATTCAAGGAGCTCCCGTGCAGACACAAATTTTGTGCACACATGAATTGAGGGAAGAGGAATCCCACCTCCTCTGGGTCTGCGGCATGCACAGGAGGGAGAGGAATTGCCCCAAAGCCTCTAAGCAAAGAAGAGGCACCTGCATTGACTCATCTGAATCACTGCCCTACATGGGAAAACAACCCCCTCCCTATCACTTTCCACATGTCCTGCCTAGTAACTGGGGAGGAATAGGGATTTCCAGAGGAGGACAGTTTCACCTCTCTTAGACAACGATGCTCTGATAGGAGACATCACACTGCTGGACTCCACTGCTCTCTCTACAGTTTAGAGGGGGAAGATAGGTGATTGCTTTAGCCTGCTTCAAAGTACATTCCCCAGGAGGGACTCTGCTGCCTCTCAGGAGCTGTCAGCCCTGGAGCCCAGAGGGACATCTCGAGGAAGCCTGTAGGGCAGAGAAAGTCCTGCCTTTGGCTGTGCCTCTGCTCCTGAGCTGGGCCAGGCTCCTGGGACTGAGAGAGCTCGTGGCAACCTGGCAGACTCTGCAGAGAGCTGCTCAGTCCAGGAGCAGCTCCTCTGCAAAGAGCAGCAGGGCTCAGGGCACTGCCTGAAAGTGCCTAGATGCGACAAGGCATGGCAGAGAGAAGTTCATGGCAGTCTGGAGTGGGAGGACAGCTGAGAGCTCTTTGGGGAAGAAACGTTCACAGCCCTTAACACAGTAAGTCTCTGGCCACCAGCAACGCAGCTGTGGTTCCTAGACCTAGACCTAGACCTAAACCTGGCACATCCCACAGCTTATAGTATCTGTCAGGACGGCTCTCATGGTTTCTCTGATGTGGAAGAGGAGGATGTGCTCCAGGGCAGGGAGTATTTGCCACACCATCAGAGGGACAAGGCCTCACTGTCACCTTCTCCCAGGGATGGCGTCAGGGGTATGAAGTGTGGGTGTGCACACATATCTGCAAGGCAGAGCAGTGTCCCTGTGCCCCAGGGTACTGTGTGCAAGGTTCAGCGCTCGGCCTGCCCGGGGAACTCCCCACGGTGCAGCAGGGAGAAGCTCTGGGTGGAAGGAGCGACAGCCAGCAGGGCAGGTTCATTCTGCTGTAGAGAGGGTACTGCATAGGTCGGGGCTGCTCACAGCTCTGCCTCACCATGAGGACCTTCCCAGATGGGGACTTTTCAAGAGGAAGGATGAGTCACTGGGTACGTGAAAGGGAAGCAGCTTTTCGGAGTCTGTGATGTTAGTTTCCACCACTGGCCGGGAGGAAATGGAAACAGGTTTGGGGGTTTAGATGTGGGAATGAGACTCCTAAAATGTTACTCCAAAAGATCAAGAGGTCTGTGAGGAGCCTCCAAAAGCCCCTTCATTCCCTCTGCCCCCCGCCACCCGCAAGCACCAACATCTCTTTTGCAGTTATCATCATTCTCATCAGAGCTTTTCTGAGCTGCAGTCCCCACTGCCCCGAGGGAGGAAATGTCCAACAGCAGCTTCCTCACCGAGTTCCTCCTCCTGGCATTTGCGGACAAACGGGAGCTGCAGCTCTTGCACTTCTCACTCTTCCTGGGCATCTACCTGGCTGCTGTCCTGGGTGATGTCCTCATCATCACAGCTGTAGCCAGTGACCACCGCCTCCACACCCCCATGTACTTCCTCCTCAAACTCTCCATCCTGGATTTTGGCCCCATCTCCACCACTGTCCCCAAATCCATGGCCAATTCCCTGTGGAACACAAGGGCCATTTCCTACTCAGGATGTGCTGCCCAGGTCTTTCTGTTTCTTTTCTCCATTTCATCAGAATATTATCTCCTCACTGTCATGGCCTATGACCGCTATATTGCCATCTGCAAACCCCTGCACTATGGGACACTCATGGGCAGCAGAGCTTGTGTCCAAATGGCAGCAGCTGCCTGGGCCAGTGGTTTTCTCAATGCAGTGCTGCACACTGCGAACACATTTTCAATTCCACTCTGCCAAGGCAATGCTGTGGAGCAGTTTTTCTGTGAAATTCCCCAGCTCCTCAGGCTCTCCTGCTCTGACTCCTACTTCAGGAAAGCTGGGGTTACTGCGGTTAGTTTTTGTGTAGCTTGTGAGTGCTTTGTGTTCATTGCGCTGTCCTACGTGCAGATCTCCAGGGTCGTGCTGAGGATCCCCTCTGAGCAGGGCCGGCACAAAGCCTTTTCCATGTGCCTCCCGCACCTGGCCGTGGTCTCCCTGTTCGTCATCACTGCAATGTTTGCCTACCTGAAGCCCCCCTCCATCTCCTCCCCAGCTCTGGAGCTGGTGGTGGCTGTTCTGTGCTCAGTGGTGCCTCCAACACTGAAGCTGCTCATCTACAGCATGAGGAACAAAGAGATCAAAGAGGCACTGAGGAAATTGATTCAACATGTAGTATTTTACCAGTCATAGGCTGCCCTTCTCTCTTCATGAACGATTCCCAGTTTCTCTCAGGCTGGCTTATGCTTTCTTTGCTTGTTTATTATATCTGTGAAAATCATTTCTGTACACAGATATTTGTATTTATCACACTTCTCCAGAGGCATGAACCTGGTCTGCCTGACCAGAGGCCTTCTGTGCCTGGGTCGGAGCTGGCTGCTGTGACAGCATCTCTGTAATAAAAAGGGATCTTCCCAGTGCAGCGCCTGAAGGCTGGGCTCGTCTTACACTAGGAAGGGAGGTTGGAGAGCAGCAGGAGTTGCTGGAGGAGCCCCAGCACCAGGACACTTGTGCTGGTCTGGGGAGTGGGGCTGGTTAGGAGGCAGCTGAGGTGGCAGCTGTCATCCTAGAGACAAGAGCAGGGGGGCAAGAGAGTGACTGGCTTCCATTTCCTAGTGCCACTGGAGGTTTTAGGGCTGGTGGGGAGGCTGACACCCACTCTCTGCCACCCCAGGAGCTGCTGTGCCCATTCGAGGGGCTCAGGCTTGGTGTCAAGTAGGCAGATACCTGCAGCATCCTGTGGTGGACACTGCTGTGAGGTGATTCCCAGACTGTCCTGCTCTGCTGGGATGGGCTAGGGAGAGGCAATGGGAGGTGGGAAGAGCTGGGGAGGGGCCTGAAGTGGGCTGGAGAGTGCCTGGGGGTGGGAAATACCAGTCTTCAGATAACTTGTGTGAAGAGGCAGGGTGGGCAAACACACCAGTGTGCTTGGGTTGCAGAGCCAGACTTTGTGGCGAAGGAGCTGAGACATAAAAAGTGCACAAGAGCGTGGTCTGTGCCCTCTGCCTGCTTCCTCTGCAGACCTTGTGGGGCACAACCAGGAGACTTTCAGATGTGGCTGAAGAATGGCTAGTGGTCCTCCCGCTGACGCCAGTCTCCCGCTGCCATCTTCCCCCCAAAGGCGGGCTTCCATAGGGCATCTGAGCCCCTGCGTCAGAGCTCAGTCCTAAGGAAAAGTGTCTTAGGAGCCATGTCATAGCTTGATGCTGCCTGCATACACCCAGTGCAATGCACTATTGCCTTCTGCCATCCTCCATGCAGAGGCATGCCACACCAGGGCATCATTTCCTCGGTGCACAAGAAGTCTAGGTTGGGCTCCATGACTCTGTACTTGCTGTCCTGAGAAAATGATTCAGAAAAGGGCCATGGTCGGGATGGCTTTGCCACACTGTGATGGAGGCTGTGCTGTGCTGGAGTGGCTGGCAGTGCCCAAGGGCATGGGAGGGATTTGCTGGAAGTAGTTTGGGAAGTGGCTGTCGTGATCACCCAAGAAAACCCAGTTTGTCCAGCTGTGCACATTGTTCCAAGGAGTGCAGAGGAGGGAAGACATTTATGGTGGGTGGAGGGGTAGGGCCTGAGGTTTCAAAGTGCTGCTGAGTGCTTTAGTAGGTGATAAAAGAGACCTCATAATCAACAAAACAGGGCAGGAGGGGGCCCACCCCAAGTGTGTGCACACAAGGACACAAGGACAAGGCAGGGCAGGAGCAATCCGGGAGGTTTCTGGAGTGCAGTGATGATAACACTGTGACACGGGTGATCACGGAGTCAATGAGGGCAGGCACTTTGCTGGACCTGATACTCACTGACAAGGAAGAACTGGTTGGGGTTTTCAAGACTGGGGGCAGCCTTGGCTGCAGTGACCATGAGATGGTGGAGTTCAGGATCCTGAGAGGAGGGAGGAGGGCAAAAAGCAGGATCACAACCCTGGGCTTCAGGAGAGCAGACTTCAGCCTCTTCAGGGACCTGCTTGGAAGAATCCCATGAGATACAGTCCTGGAGAGAAGGGGGAGGTCCAAGAGAGCTGGCTGATTTTCAAGGATTACCTCCTCCAAGCTCAAGAATGGTCCATCCTGATAATCAAGAAACAAAGCAAAGGTGTCAGGAGGCCTGCATGGATGAACATGGAACTCCTGACTGAACTCAAGCATGAAAAGGAAGCATACAAGAGGCAGAAACAGGGACAGTTGACCAGGCAGGAATATAGAGCTGCTGTCCAAGCATGCAGGAAGCCAAAACCCACCTGCAGCTGTCTCTGGTGGGGGACATGAAAGGCAACAAGAAGGTCTTTTGCAGGTATATCATCAGCAAAAAGAAGACTAGGGAATATGTGGTTGCAGCACAGAATAGGGCAGGGGACATGGTAACAAAGGACATGGAAAAGGCAAAGGTTTATAGTGCCTGCTTTGTCTCAGTCTTTCCTGATGAGACATGGCTTCAGGAATCTCAGGCCCCTGAGACTCATGGGAATATGAGAGGTGAAGATTTACCCTTGGTAGAGGAGGCTCAGATTAGAGAAGATTTGAACAAACTGGACATACACAACATCCACTGCTCTCCCCTCCTCCACCCAGCCAGTCTTTCCATCACAGAGGGCTTTCAGGTTGGTTAAGCATAATTTCCCCTTGGTGAGTGCAGGCTGACTACTGCTGATCACCTTCTTATCCTTCATATACTTGGAAATGGCTCCCAGGACGAGCTGCTCCATCACCTTCCCAGGGATTGAGGTGACGCTGACTGGCCTGCAGTTCCCTGGGTCCTCTCTCTTGCCGTTTTTGAACACTGGAGTGACATCTGCTTTCTTCCCGTCCTCAAGCACCTCTCCTGGTTGCCATGATCTGTCAAAGATAATTGAGAGTGGCCCAGCAATGACGTCCGCCAGCTCCCTCAGGACTTGTGGATGCATCCCATCAGGGCCCATGGACTTGTGTAAGTTGTTTGCTGAAGTGATCCCTAACCCAATCCTCCTCTACCAAGAGAAAGTCTTCCTTTCTCCAGATTCGCCCGCCCCGCCCCGGACTCTAGGTCCTGGGATTCCTGAGGACCAGTCTTACCAGTAAAGACTGTTAGGCACGGAGGGCCAGATTCATGGCTCACTGTGGTGGCAGTGGACATGGTGAATGGGCTCCCACTCACCTGCCCGGGGCTGTCATACATGAGACAGGACCAGTGGCAGACACCATCCTTCTGGCAGGGAATCTGGAGGCAGCTTGGAGAGCACATGGGATCTCCAGGGGCACCACGTGCTGGGGGCGTGCAGTGGATGGAGCCTCTCGAAAGGAGAGAACATTTGATGCGTAGCTGGAAAAGGTAAAGACCTGTCCCCTTGCAGTGGTAAATTCCAGCTCTGATTGTTCATTCCAGGCCTGATGTCAACATCTGTATCGAGGGGGAAGAGCCAGCCCTGAGCAGCCTCTCTCCTGGCCCAGACTCCCAAAGACCCTTGGAGGACAGCGGTCTGCTGACCCCTGTGTGGGGCACAGCCAGGGCTAGGCAGGGACTGGGCACTGGTGGGAGGCTGCCAAAGCAGGAGGGCTGCAGGGGGATGGGGCACATCATTGGGACTGTGCCAGGGGGATGTTTCCCCACCCCTGAAGGTACCCTGCCCTGTGAAGTGCCTGCAGGGCAGGTCTGTGGGACCACGTGCAGGGCAGCAGGGCTGGGTGCAGGCTGGAGCCAGGACACTCCTCACTGCTCCATTGCCAAGAGGCAGCTGTGCTGCACAGAGCAGGAACCAGCTCTGCAGGCCCTGCAGGCCCTGGGAAGCTCATTCGGGTGAGCAGCGTTAAGGCAAGGGCTGGGAGCCAGCTGGCAGCTTGGGAGCCCATTGGGGAAGGCCTCCTGGCACTGGTATCACAGCCCAGCCCCACTCTGGCAGCCGGCAGAGCATGCCCTGGGGCTGTGCCACATCATGATGGCCCCTGGCACTGTAGGCCCAGCTCATCCCCTCTGTGGGAGACCTCCAACAGAGCCATTTCCCATCCCTGTCCCAGGCCTGGCCTCCTCGGGTTCTCTCCTGTCACTCACCCATGCCCTGGGGACAGCTGAGACCATTCCTCTCTTGGGAAGAGGCTCCACAGGCAGTATCCAGGGCAGAGCCCTCTCTGCCAGGTCCCAGACCCCAGAGCAGCACCTCCATTGCACTCAGGTATCTCCCGCCTCTCCCTCCCACGCTGCTGAGGCCCCCAAGCTGCCCCTGGACCCAAGCAAGACAGGGCTCGCTAGTGATCCTAACTGGAAGACTATTGTACATCGAGGAGTTGGTGATCCACATAACAGGTAACCTGAGCAGGCACAGGCATGTGCCGTGCTGTGCTGCACCTTGCTGCACGTACAGCTTGGCCTTCAAGCCTGTGCTGTGCTGCACATATCCCTTGGCTGCAGGACAAACTTTCTTGTCGTATTGTAACACCTGCCTGTAGACAGCTCCCATTTGCTCTTGGCAATTCCACCACCTGTGTGCCCTTGTCTTTATCTCAAGAGAAGGAGCAAGTTCTCATGCAAACCTCCTTTTGACACTATAAATGATGAATAGGATTGTTTTCTTCTGAGGAAATCCTGTAAGAGCCCTAAAGAGCAAGGTGCTGGTGAACCTCTCCATGGATGGGATCTGCACCGTGTGCTGTGCCATGCCATGCCCTGATTGGAGGTCTGTCCAGTGCTGCACAGCTTGGGGTTCTCAGCATCTAAGGGAACGTAATATTGTCTTTCCTCTTTTTTCCTTCTTGTGTTATCTCCAATAAATGGTATTTTAAGCAATACCTTATAGAGTCTGAGTGCCTTTCTTGCTGGGATCATAAGAAACACTACCCTGGTGCCCTGCACTGGTATGGAACAGGCTCTCCCTCCTGATCATTGCAACAGCTCCCAGGAGCACAAGAGGCACCCTGGGATGGGAGGTGCAGGGTGAGCAGCGCCAGCCCCAGTGCTCCCCCAGCAGCCCCTCTGAAGCCAGAGCAGCCCCCAACAGTTGTGGCAGGGACTCG
The DNA here is from genome assembly GCF_036370855.1 of Dromaius novaehollandiae. Lineage (NCBI taxonomy): Eukaryota > Metazoa > Chordata > Aves > Casuariiformes > Dromaiidae > Dromaius > Dromaius novaehollandiae. The sequence continues at coordinate 1,207,445 of NW_026991505.1, forward strand.
CTGTTGGTCACGGGGAGTCTAGGATGTGCCTGGAGCTGAAACCACAGGCACCGCTCTTTAGAGTGCCCATAGATGAAATGCAGAGTCCAGGTGCGCAAGAGCGGCAGCTCACCAGAGCATTCCCTTCTACTTCATAGTCTTCTTTCAGGACTGCTTTCCAGTGAGTGATTCCCTACCTGGGGTTTGTGGGAGGAGCTGTTGGAGACCTCCTCACTTCCCCTCAGTCCTGCTCTGCTCTGTTGTCAGCCCACGGGCACTGCCACAGTCCCTCTGGCCTGGGTAAAGGTGAGTCTCCATGTGCCCTCCTCTGACCCCAGGTCGGAATAAGCAGTGCCTGTCTCTGCTCAGTCCAAAGCAGGTGCTCAGAGCAGGCTGGGGGAACAGAAGGAGAAGGTGCAATAGGCACAAGGGCACAAGCAGCAGCAAGGGGCATTTCAGCTGGGTATTAGGGAAAAAACTGTCAGCATCAGAGTGGAGCAGTAGTGTCAGCATAAGTAGTGGTGCAGGGGCCCAGAGATTTTCAGAACTTGTCTGGACAAAGTACTGACCAACACAATCTAACTGGGAAGTTAGCCATGCTCAGAGCAGAGGGTGTGGATATAGACCTCCAGATATCCCTCCTGACCCAGATCCTCTAGGATGGGGAAGAGGTCCCAGGGCATGGTAGCACACTCCCATGGGGATGAGACCTTTCTACAAGTTTGCCACTGGTAGATGAGGAGCTCTCTGTCACTCTCTCGTCTCTGAGAGGTGGGACTCAACCACATGCTGGTCCCTGTGACAACCCTCAGGGACTGCCTTTCCTGAGGAGTGAAGGTGCCCTGAGGACCATCCTCAGCTCTGAGCAGCTGGGAGTGGTGAAGCCACAATGCTCAGTCTGCAACAGCAGCAAAGGGGCAGAGCAGCAAGAATGGGTACAGGGAGGGGAAACGGGAGAGATGTGGCTCTCAATCAAGAGGCAAGTACAGCAGCCAGTGGAAAAGCTCTTCCATTTCCCACCTGCATCATTTGGCTGTGCATTTGAGCCTTCCCCAGACACAGTCCCAAGAGCCACTAGCCAGCCCTGACCTTCTGGACCCTGGCATTCACAGTTCCCCATTACTACTGTGCTGCCACCATGGATGGTCTTGGGTGCAGACTTCTCCCAGATGTGGCTGCAGAATTTCACCAGTTGCTCCTGGAATTCAGGCTCGATCTCACTGTTATGAAGCTCTTCCAAGGGTGGCAGGTCCCTCTTGCTGGCCGGCTAGTCAAAACCAAAGCACTTCCAGTCTGGGGAGATCTGGTGGAGGCATTCCCGGGAATGGTTATAGAGCTGGGTTTCCCGGCTGCTACCTGTGGAGGTAGGCCAGGGAGCAAGCTCACAGGGCTTGGGCTTTTGTTGCCTTATGCTGAAATGCAGCTGTCCAGAGCTGGACACATCCTGCCCTTCCTGAAGTAAAGCACTGGCAACAGCACCATTCCCCTACCAGGCTTTAACTTCAGCACATTCTCCAGGTACGCGTCCTCAGAGATTTCCTCCCCATCCACCTTCAGGTGCAATGTGAAGTCCTGCACGGCCCAGACAAAGGTCAGGAAGAACTAGGAAACTTTATCTGAATCCTCCAGTTCATCTCCACTCTCCCGAGGTGTTGCTTTCACCTTTACATTCTCCGTCAGCTTTGTCACATAGCTGGGGAGCTGGCTAAGGAAACAGAGACCCTGGATCCTCATGCAGGGAGGGGCTAACCCTAACTCTAACCCCACCCTCCCCAGCCATCAGCATTTGATGGGGAAAAGGGGAGATTCTGCATGGACAGAGAGCAGCCTGGAGTCACCAGCAGGAGTAGGGCTCAAACCCTCAGCCCTGAGATCTGGAGCACAGGATCCCTGAGGATCCAGAGCCTGGTCACTGGGCATCACTAGCAGGCTCTGATCTCCCCATAAAAAGCAGCCGTTTGAGGAGCTGAGATGTGTGAACCCCTTAGCTACTGCTGAGGGAGATGGGGCATCCCTGGTGCTGCTGCCCCACTGAGGACACTGCAGCCGGTCCATGTCTTGCTGGTCGATGGTGCCCTTGCTGTTATAGACCAGAGTGCGGGACAGCAGTACAGCTAGCACAAAGATCCATGCGTCATTCTTGGTGTTTCCCAGGAACAAACAGCCTTGGCTCATACCAAGAAACTCTGTGCAAGGCCCCCTAAGAGTGAGCAAAGCCCCAAATCCCCAGGCCCTGAATGCCTAACCATGGGCCATGGCAGGGTCAGCTTTTTGGAGAGACCCCCACACGCGACATCACCATGTCTTCCTATAGCCGCTTTGTCTTCAACTCTTAACTCTGAGAGTCCCACAGGCTTCTGATTATTAAAGGACTCCCTGAGCTCCCCATTCCTGGTCTGCTGAAGTTTACCAGCAAGTGCTGAGGAATTTGGCAGCTTGTCAACCTCACGAGCCTTCTCCTAGCTCCTCTGGCTGTCAGCACCACAGAGACAGCTCCAGTTCAAAAGCCTGGAGCTCCCGGCCAGCCACCGGATCTCAAAAGGCCCACCAGCCTGATGGCTGCTGAGTAATCAAAGATCCAGAAAGAGAGGGAGAGTGGCTGTGAAGAGGCGGTGTCCCACAAACTGTCATGGGCCCAGCCACAGACTGGCTCCAGTCCCCTGCAGACAGCCAGCATCCCAGGCAGAATGAGGGCTCTGACAGGTGAAGGCAGAGGTGAAGGATGCCAGACAGGACTTCCTCAGCCAGAAGACTTTATCCAGTTAGGGCTACACTGGCCTCCTTCCCCACAGCCTCTGTCTCTTCCTGGCACACCAGTGCAGGCAATGAGAACACCTTGAGTCCTGCCACATGCCTGGGCCCTTGAGAGCTTCCACAAAGTTCTCTGTAGGCACAAAAGGAAGCCTCTGCTTCTCCCACACCTTCTCCGCATCACCCCGCCCTTCAGTGTCCAGGAGCACCAGCGTGTGTCCAGGCTGACAGGGCTGAGGCGCACACCACAGCCAGATACCTTTGGTATGGGCCTGCATGGGGAAGGCCAGGGAGAAACCTGTGGAGGGGATGCAAGGGGCTCAGCAGTGTCAGCTACAGAGCAGGAAAATGGAGGCATCTTTGCCGCCCAGGGCCGGGACCTGTGTGGCTCCCCACCTCTCTCATCCATCCTCTCACAACCCAGCCTGTTCATGAGGTGGGACTTGCCAGCGCAGTACAGCCCTGTGATGGCCACCACCACCACCACGGGCTGTGCAAACTATGACAGCACCTGCAGGGTCTTCTGCTGCCCCACCAGCCCCTGCCTCTGTGTGCTCTCAATCAGGCACCTGGGCACTTCTATGGAGGTTTCAGATGCCATTGCTCATGGCAAACACAGCTTGCAGAGGGGACAGTGAAACAGGTATTTGAGGCCTTAAAAAAATCACCATAGTTTGTTATCTCCATCTTTAGAAGTGAAAAGAAAAGAAGAAGCATTTTAAGATCTTCATGGACTATAAAGGGAGCAAAAGATGTTAAGCCAGAGGCAGAGTCCAGCTGTGCAGTTGTAGCAGGTCAAAGGAAGCCATGATACTTATTCCATGTATTATCCTTGGGAATTACAAAACCATGTGTCAAACTCCTTGGCAAATTCCCCATTAAAGCTGTTAGTCTTCCTGAGAATGATGTGCTATAACCTTGCATATTTCCAGAAATGGCTTTTGATTCTACAGCTTCCTCCTGCTTGTGAGAGCTGGCTGTACAAATAATCAGTAATCAGTTCAACTCCCCACAACATCATTAGTTTTCTGTGTGCCTGAAACGCTATGCCTTGATGTTTTCTGCACTGAAGTCCCATAAGGTTCAGAGGCTTGATCCCAAGAGGAGTTATCAGAGAGATGGAAATTTTCCTTTGTTGGAAAGAAATGTGATTGTTTCCGTGACAGGGAGGACTATATAAAGGTTTTCTGACACCACTGAACAGTCCAAATTCATCCTCTTTGAAAGTGGTGTACTATATGTCATCAACTATACTACTATAACACTTCAGCTTTGGAAAGATACCGTATATTCAGCTAGGATTTGGAATGAAGAAAACTTATTAGAAAAACTTTTTTGAATTAAAAAAGGAAAACAGGGTTTCAGAATGATCTTCACTTAAAAACTAGGTAACCAACTTCTCTTGCCTCCCTCCCTCCTTCTCTCCCTTCCTACCTCACTCCCTTCCTTCCTTCCTCCCATTTTCTTTTCTCGCTGTCCTCAAACACACCATTCCTTTCAGTGAGCTGGTACACAGGTAGCAGCTCTGGCATCAGTACTGGCCATCTAGGTTACAACAGTTTCTAGTATTTGTTGAAACAGCTGGGGTGGAAAATCAAGGAATTCTTTTGTGTCCCTTTCCGGACTCAGTGTCTGATCTCTTCCATTCATGAGGCAGCATCAGCTGCTGCTGCACCTTATGGAAGAGGACTCTGGGGAATGGAAATAGCAGCTCAGGACAGAAAGACAGCAAGCTACTGCTGAGTTCTTCTCTCTTTCCCTGCAGGGATGGATAACCATACAAAGGTGAGCAAGTTCATCCTGCTTGGCCTGTCCAGCCCTCAAGGGCTGCAGCAGTTCCTGTTCATGCTCTTCTCCCTGCTCTACCTGTGCAGCCTGCTGGGGAATGTGGCAATTGTGACTGTGGTGATATGTGAACCTCGGCTACACATCCCCATGTACTATTTCCTCTGCAACCTCTCCTGCCTGGATATTTTCTACTCCACCGTTACCATCCCCAAGATGCTGGCTGGGTTCCTCTGGGGGCACCAGGGTATTTCTTACACTGGCTGCCTAAGCCAGCTCCACTTCTTCCACTTCCTGGGCAGCAGCGAAGCTTTGCTGCTGGCTGTCATGGCCTATGACCGCTTTGTGGCCATCTGCCACCCACTGCGCTACAGCCTGATCATGAGCCCACGGGCCTGCCTGCTGCTGGCTGCAGCCGCTTGGGTTACAGGCTTCCTTCATGCTCTGATGCACACAGTCATGACCTCCCAGCTCCATTTCTGTGGCCCCAGCCACATCCACCACTTCTTCTGTGAAATCAAGCCCCTGGTGACACTAGCCTGCAATAGCAACCAGCTCAACCTGCACCTTCTCAGCATCATCACGGGGAATATGGCAATAGGCCTTTTGGTCTTCACACTCTTTTCTTACCTGTACATCTTTTCCTTCCTCCGACTGAAAGTCCAGTCGAGGGAGGGGAGGAGGAAATCCTTCTCCACTTGCATCTCCCATCTCACAGTAGTGGCCTTATTCTATGTCCCTGCTGTTTTTAACTATGTGCCACCTTCCTCAGGGAGTTCACCCAGGCGGGACATGATAGCCACCCTTATGTATAATGTTGTCACCTCTGTCCTCAACCCTTTGATCTACACCCTGAGGAATGCGGAGGTGAAACGTGCCCTAAAGAGAAGACTTTTCTCCAGACAGTTACTAGTGCAGAAAATGTTCTGCCTTGCAGCTTGCGTGGGGTAGTAGGCAATGGACAATGCAATCAGAGGAGCTTTTGGCTCAAGAATGTCTTGTGCAGAAATCTGCTTTTCACTGCCAACAGCCTGGGTCCCTTCAGAAAAATCCTACATATTGCATATGGCCCTGTGTCTCCTGTCTTGGGCAATATCAGTGCATGAAGAGTGCATGTTGGTGGAACAGCCATTCCCCTTCATCCAAGTGGAGAAGAGAAGCAGCTCCAGAGAGTGATACTTCAATAAAAACACCTTTTTTACAGTGATTTACCCTCAAACATCACTTGATCTTCTTTCTTTCTTTCTTTCTTTTGGTAGCTGAATCCCACCCCAAGTCAGAGCTGTCAAGAGAAGTCAGGACATGATTCATCTTTTCCTAAAGCCAACAGACAAGGAGGATTCAGTTGTTTTTGTTGGATCCAGTTGGCCATGTGCAGACATGTATGTCATGCCACTTGAAATACTCTGTGTATCTCAGCTGGTGTCTCTCAGCTGCTCCAGAAAGGCACAGGTCCTGCGCCAGATCTACCAGCCCTGTATGGCTGTCAGCTATCTTAGGGCATCTGAGATGGTGCTAGACACCTATGTTTGGGCAACTGAATTCCACCTCCATTGCCTCGATTCACAGTGGTTAAAACTGCTGTTCAGGCACTTGTCTCACAGGGAGGAAGGTACATTTGGAACCCCAAACGTAGGTGTCCTAATCTCAGATTGAATCTCACCCTTAATCTCAAAATGAGTGGGAATGGTGGATTCCAGTTGAAGAAAGCTTCCAGAACTGATCCTTAGGGCTTAAAGGTAAGGTGAGCTTGGGTGATGGGGATTAAGAGTAACAGCTGGAGAGGTCTTTTGATTCTTACCTGTCCTACAGGTTTTTTTCCACATATTCATAAACTTCACCAACATGCCAGGTGTGTTTCACACAATATCTACTTGCTCAACACATTCCATGTTGAGACTCCTACCATAAGCCTTAAAAAGGCTGCTTCTAGTATTGTTGTTATTATCATTTTTAACAGTATTATACAATGATGATGATGATGATGATAGTAAATATTTCTATTAGGGCCTCAAGTAATCCCTCAATGCAAAATTTTCATGCCATGTGCTTGAAGATGTCAAAAGAGATTCTTCCTCTCCTAAACAATGCTCCAGACCGGATACTGTCAGAGACAGTGTCCCAAGGGTCCTGATCTCCTGTTCCCATAGGACCACTCTTTGAGTCTGAGATCTTGTAAGTGTTTTTAGGTCTTTAAGAGTTAATATCTGTTTCTAACTGGCCAAAGACAATGTGAGTGCTCCCTTGCAACCCACCATTCTGCATGCGTGCTGTATCCTTCAGCAGAGGCAATGACTTGAGCCAGATCACCTGTGCAATCCCCTTACTGTCTTGCTCCAGTTCATCCTTCTGTGAAAACAGGCTTCTTGGGTTTGTTTTTAGACATGGACTCTTTTATATGCATAATAATGCTCTATGTTAAGATCTTCACTGTGCTTCTAACACTACCTTCTATAGGAGGGTGGTGTGATTTATATTTTTGTGCCTTGCTGCTGCCTCCTTCCTTGTTTACACTACTATATGCACCTCTACCTATACCTATATATACCTCTACCTATACCTAGCCACTAACTTCATAGTAGCTCTTTGTTTGTTTGTTTGTTTTTTACTGTGCGGTGTCTGCATTGATTAATGCAGTCATCTACAACAGGAGCAAAATGAGATCCCATTTTTTCTTAGGAAGTCAGTTGCAAGGGGTGGGGCAAGGTCAACAAGAAGCAGCTTCCAGTTTTCTCCCAGTTGCTACTGTTTTCTTATTGTTCAACCTTAGCCAGTGCCTGTTTTTCCTAAGAATGCATTTTATGGAGAAGCAGATTACACTGTGCCCAGAGCTGCACAGTAACTCCTCTGCATATCGTTTCTGTGGCTTGTTAACACTTGCAGAACATATGGGCCAAACACTGGACTAAACTGTGAGTTTATGTGTTGGAAGGCTAGTCACCATTAATACAAAGAACAGGTGATCAGTGATGGCAGAGGAATGCCAGGAGCCTAATCAGTGCAAAGGAGCACCCAGACTTGGACATTCCTGGGGCAGCGATTATGTCCCTGGGGCCTTGGAGGGGGTGTACGCTCCCAGATGAGGCCACTCGAGTGGCTCTGCTTGACAACCTTGTGGACTGGAGGGGTTATTGCCTAAAGGGGACTGGGGAGAAAGAAGCATGAGAGAAAAGAGTTTAAAATGGACTGGCTGAGTGCAAACAGGGCAGCACGTTTGTCTAGCCATGTGCAGCACCTGATCAACCCTACCTAGCCAAGTGAGTGCGAAAAACCACCAGAGTAGTGTCCCACTTCTTCTCCTCTCACGTCCTTTCAGAGAGGTCCATTCAAACCCCTTATGTCTCTTCTCAGTGCCAGACCAGAGTCAATCTCAATAGGGTCTTCTTTCCCCACTGATTGCACTAAGCCCATTCCCTTGGCTGTGGTTTCATTGGATGGTAGATAGGGACAGGGAGACTCTTGTTGATCCATTCATGAGCACCACGAGTTAGATGATGTGGCAGGTGGCTATTTATTAAACACCTAGATAGGCACCTTATGTAAACACCTAGCTAGGTCCCTTTTCCAGGTTAAAAAGATCCAGCCAACCTAGAGTTAGCTGGTGGTGATGACATGATCATGAGAAAGATTGCCCAATCAAGTATTTGTCCATTTATTTGGGTAAGCTGGCCCTCTGACAATTTATCCTCTGAATATGTGAACAATGTCCAGGACTGAAGTTTCTCCTGCAACTCTGGTCTTGATAGTCCAACCCAAGGGTTGTTCCAAAGACTCTGATATTTCTCAGAGTTGCCAGGTTGTATCGTATTGAGATTTGAACCACACAATGTGCACAGATGACAACTGTTGATCATATGCATATCCTTAGCAGTTTTTATAAAGAAGCCATGACACTTCTCACCTTTCCTGGGAACCACCCCCTTGCTCCCCTCCAGGCACGTCCCTGCTCCCCAGAAAGCCCTTCCCCAGATGAGGGTGTCCACGCTGGCCTGGCCGGCTGCTCCAGGTCCCCCTCCCCTGTGCTCCCTGCAGGGCTCCGTGCAGGCACTGCTGCTCAGCAGAGAGCCAATGGTGGTGCCACAGGGCCGTGAGGCGACTCCACTGTGCCCATTCTCGTGAGAGCAGGAAGCAGACCCAAGAGGATGGTTCTCATGCCACTGGCAGTCCCCGCCTCCCATTTTATGTGGCTGTAGAGGGTGCTCGGAGGGCCCAGGCAGCATTTCCGAGGGCACAAGATATGTTATGAGGCTGCACTGGAGCCAGCCTATGGCATGCCAAAGAGAGTACAAGGATGGCTCTCCAGTCTCTCTTCCCTGAGCCTGCTGGGTCTCCACGGCCTCTCCTGGGATTGCGGAGCCCTCCTTTACCTATGCATTTCCTGATTTTGCTCTTTACCGCTCGGTGACTCCACCTTGGATGGTCTCTTGTGTTGTACGGCTCCACTCACTGCCCACCCCCACTGTATGATGTTCCCAAAAATGCTCTGAGCTCCGCTGGCAGCTTATTGCCTCTCCAGGAAGATGCTCAGCCATCACCTGCCCAAACAGATGTGTCACAGCCTCAGGAAGGTTACTCTGGGATCCTTAACCATCTCCACTGACACAGGGCCCCAAAAGCGAACCCTGAATCTAAACCTGGTTCCCTAACAGCTTACAATGGGACACTGAACACATCAACCTGAGCCCGTGGAGAATGAAAGCAAAGCAACGGGCCCTTTTGTGATACCATTCCATCGCCACTTTCATGACTCCAATTTTGGAAGAAGAGCCAAGTGCACAGGCACCGCACGGAGGAAATGGCTTTACATTGTGTAGATGCTATCAGGGAGGCCAGCTGTGTCTGAGAAAATGGGGCCTTGATGTCCTCATAGGTTGTATTCTTGCCTTGGACAGTCAAGCGTCGAAAAAAGAGAGACCTCCTGGTAAAAAAAGAAGGAATGTTCCTCCCAACCACCTCCAGACCTCCTGGCATGCCCTGGATTTCCCGTGAGCTCCTCACAGTGCGCGCCTCCTGCTCCTCACCAATCACATTGCTGCAGCACAAGTGACCTCACAATCTACAGCGCAGCCCTCACACCTTCACCACCACCTCCCTCTTGCCTGCCTCTGCCCTCTCCCCTCAGCTCCACGCCCCTGCACTCCAACACCCCACCTGCCCTGCTCTTCTTCTGCCTCCCAGGCCCCCAACCCCTTCCAGCTCGGCTTACAAGAAGGCTGGGTGCTTAGGGGCTGCGCCAGAGCAAGTTTGGCCTTAGGCTTCAGGCATGCGTGCAGGCTTTGGGCTTTGTGCTGAGCGGGGTCAGGCAAAGCTTTTGGCTGCTGGCTCAGTGTAGGGCTTGGCCTTGGTGCTCAGGGTTTGCGGTAGGGGCTAGAGCTTTGGCAGAGGGCTGTGGGTTGGAGTGGGGGTGAGGGCTGCAGCCCGGTGCAGCAGCCCAAGGCGAACGATGAGGCCTTGGGATTAGCTTCAGGCACAGGGTCCGAGTTTGGGGAAGCGGGCAGAGACGGAGGCTTCACTGTAGCCCTTGGGGTTTGGCCTTGGCGAATTTAGGACACCAAGGCAGCAAGGTGCAAGGGTAGGGCTTCAGGTCAGTGCTTAGGCATGGGGTGGGGGCCTCCCGGAGGGGCTCTGCCAGGTGCTGTCCCAGCTGCAGAACCACTACCTCAAGGCCCCTTACCTCCCCACAACATGGCCTCTCTCCTGGCTGCCACCTGGCAGCCCTTCCTGTCCTCCTGCGCCTGCCTCCAGCTCCTGCATGCTGCGCTGAGGCAACACAGAGCACCTCCTCATCAGCACCCAAGCACTGCCCCTCCAACCTGCCTCTGCTTCCAGCCCTCCAAAACCTTCCTCTGCCGCCCAGGCCACACACCCCTGCCAGCTCAGCTTACAAGAAGGCTGGCTGCTTAGGGGCTGCCAGGGAGCAGCTTCAGGCTGAGGCTTCAGGCATGCATGCAGGCTTTGGGCCTTATGCCTGGTGGGATGAGGGAAAGCTTTTGGGTGCTGGCTCAGGGTTGGGCTTGGGGCTGGTGCTCAGGGATTGGGGTAGGGGCTAGAGTTTTGGCAGAGGGCTGTGGGTTGGAGTGAGGGTGAGGGCTCCAGCCCAGTCCCGCACCTCAAGGCAAGCAATGAGGGTTAGGGATCAGCTTCAGGCACAGGGTCCGAGTTTGGGGAGGGGGGCAGAGACTGAGGCTTCAGCAGAGCACTTTGGGTGTGGCCTTGGCCAATGGAGAAGGGCAAGGAGGCAAGGCAGAAGGGTAGGGCTTCAGGGTAGTGCTTAGGCATGGGGTGGGGGCCTCCCACCCGGGCTCTCCCGGACCCTGTCCCAGCTGCAGCAAGAGTGCAGGAAGGCCCCTTACCTGCCCAAAACAGGTCCTCTCTCCTGGCTGCCACCTGGCAGCCCTTCCTGTCCTCCCACGCCTGCCTCCAGCTCCTGCGTGCTTCGCTGAGGCTTCACGGGCAGCTGAGCCACAGCACTTCTGCCTGATTGGCTCTGTGTGACAGCCTCAGCACTGCACAGAGCAGCTGTTAGGGACGTGTTTCACAGCCTGCAGCAAACATGCCTGGCGCTATCACCATTGCTGTGTAGGGATTATTTGGTGCAGGGATTATTTGGTGTTACTCTCATGCAGCTCTGTGAAATACAGGCTTTCAGCTTACCTGAGCTGTTGTGGTGCCCAAATGTCACGTGCCCATGGCATGAGCAAGTTCCCCAAACATGGGGTAAGAAGCCCCAGGAAAGCAATATGGTCTGGTCTTTGGTCTGCCCCTGCCCACACAATGTCTCAGAAATCGATACGCAGAGCAGCAGCCCCAGATGCCCTTCGACTCACCCCATCCTTCCGGACATCTCTTCCTTGAGACCCCCAAGAGGCTGACACTTTGGAAATGAGAGCAGTCATATCTGCTGACCTGGAGAGAGAGGACAGGAGCAAGAGCTAGTTCCACATAACACCTGCATTACAAGTGCCTCGGGCTTTACATTCTGCACTTTGGGAAATAAGATCTTGACTTTTTTTTACATGATATGCTATTTTTTTTCCTCCATCCATATTTGTTTCTACAATGTTTCAGAAAAAGAGGGAAGAGGAAATGGCCACAAGGTTTCTTTTGCCTAGAGAAAAAGGCTTAGCTGGTAGATGGGTAATTCAAGATGCAATGTTACTGCAGAGTAAAATTAGCTATGGATGGAACATGCACAAATGCACCAGGAGGACTTATGGCCCTGTCTCCTCTTAAAAAAACTTATGTTCATTTGATACAGAGAGTATAAATATATCCTTGGGTGGTGTTTCTTCAGAAACATGACTGTTCTCCTCTGACTCTACTGAGAAACTAGAACAACTCGGAAGCTGATAGCTGGACATAAGCTAAGTCTTAGGAGCCTTGATTAACTGAGGTCAGACTTGAAACCCCCCCAATACTGTGCATGAATAATGCCTGACTCTGTCAAGCATCTTGCATACAGCTTACCTACACTCTTTTCTGTCTAAGGCAGAAATGGCCACCTCAAGCTTGAATGCATTTACTGGTATGTCTCCGTGTTGGGAGCTCATCTCTTGTTGAATCCAGGTACCAAAAAAAAAAAAAAGAAAAAGAAAGAAAAAAAAAGAAGAAAAGAAAAGAAAGGAAAAGATGTACAGAAGTCAAATGGCACTGTGGTGACACTGTGGCATTTCCTTAGCTGTACCTTTCTGCCCTCCCCTTTGGACCAGAAAAATCCTCTCCAACCACTGCCACCAAACTGTCTGCCTTTCCCACTCCAGGCCCTGCAACATTCCCAGATGTGCTCAGATCTAAGGGGGACCTTTGTGTTCACAGGCACACGTGGCATCTCTTTCATACGCTCTCAGGATTTGCATTAGTGATCACTGTCTTCTCTGGCCCCTGCAGTCTGAAAAGACAGTTTCTAAATATCCCTGCCTTACTTTCTCTTCTCTCAGAATCATCTGCAGTCCCTCACTCCTTGATTCTCATTCCAAATCCTCCTTGATCTGTCAACAGCTGCAGCAGCTCTTTTGCTGCCTTCTCCTGAGAATCACCTGAACACCACACCAGACCAAAAAGTGCAGGTATACAGGTAGGGCTCCAGGAAATAACAACCCTACAGTTTCGTGGCATGATTCCCAGTTTGACATCAGGGCATGCAGAATATACCCAGCCATATCATTCCTTGTGTCAGGTCACGCAAGGCAGTGGCTATAATCAGGGAGAGATCTGGAGCAGTCCTGCTGTTGTGAGAGCTGTGCTGGGGGCGTGCTTGGAGCCCAGCAGCCCGGGATGACAGGCACCAGGTGACCTGCTCCCAGCACCCTCCAGGCCTGTGTGCTGGGGCTCCATGGGGACATGCTGTGGGGAGAGGGGAGCTGTTGTTAGGACACAGGGTGTCCCACTGTGACTCCAGTTCATATCACAGAGGCACTGCAGGGACCCACCTCCTCTGGGGCACCCTGCCAGGCTTTGCAGGGTGGAATTGGGGTGGACAAAAGGAGGTGCAAAGGCGCTGAAAAGTTGGTCCCAAACTCAGAAAGAATGGAGCATAATGCAAAAAAAGGGGTTCAGAATGGAGGATGGTGGCTCTTCTGGCAGTAGATGTGTAAATGCCTACAGATAGTAGTGATGCTGGTTTGCATCAGTTAGGTCTCAAGTCTCTGATCTACAGGGAAGCATCAAACCTCAGCAGTCATAGCTAGAAGCAGTAGCTTCCGGTAGCTATCATCTCCCGCCTTTAGCAGCACTTCCGACATGGTCTTCCGCAGCATCCTTGTAGCCATGAACCTCCTGAAATGGAGCAAGGGACAGATGCAAAGTCCTGCGCCTGGTATGGCCTAAGCCCTGTGGCAGTGCAGCCTGGGGACTGACTGCCTGGGTGACAGCTCTGCTGACCAGACCCTGGGGGCCTGGTAGACAGGCGGGAGCATGTACTAGCAGCGTGACCTAGCAGGGATGGAGGCTAGCAGCACACAGGGCTGCATCAACAGCAATGGAGCTGGTAGAGCAAGGGAAGAGATGCTTCGCCTTTACTAGGCATGCATTAGAGAATACCTGGAGTACTGCATCCAGTTTTGGCTGCCACCAGTATAAGAAGTCCAGTGCCGGGCTACCAAGATGCACCCAGGCACCTCACCTTATGTCCACCTTACCTGCTCAAATGGGAAACGAAGCTGTCAGTCAGATTCTCTCACCATTCACTTAGGCAATCAGCACCTTTTCTCTTAACGAAGGCTCTTCTCCTGTCACCCTGGCCACATTTGTTAGCAAGTGCTCGAGCAACCACCCCGATGGACCATACAATAGACAGACTCTGTAATTAAAAAAAAAAAGAGAGAAAGAGAGAGAGAGATCCATAGGGCAAAAGCATGGAGAAGTGCCCCCATCCTCAAAACAGCAACCCTTCCCTCCTAACCAAAACACTTTCAATCTCAGACAGCAGTAAGAGTGTGAGAGCAGTGTGAGAAAAATCAAAGCAGGTGCAAGTGTTGTGTCCCTACACAATTCCACAAGACAGTAAACTATGTAAAAGAGAGAGCTCAGCTGTATGAAATCTCCACAAGGGACTATGGTGTCTTGGCAGGACACTTCCCACACTGCAGACATGTTAACAGAGATAACAACAGAGCAGGGCAGCCAAACAAGAGCAAACTTCAGTCCCGAATCTGAGACTGGACTAATACAGTTTAGATGTTGCCTCTTTGTTCTTCTTTGCTACCCTGCATATGCTTGTTTTTAGAGGAGGCAAGTCACTAAAGACTTTTCTGCTCCCTTTTCATTCTCTGTTTTAAATTCTTGGAATTTTTTTGTCTCCCAGAATTTGCTGGCAAGAACTGAGGAGGCAGTCTAAAGCTGGGAGGAGGAAAAAAAGTATTTTGCATTTCCAGATAATAGCTAAGCATCAACTAGAAAAGCTATCATGCTGTTGTGAGAAGACAATTCCAATGAACAGAGAAGCAAAACAGTTAAGGATTTTCTTTTCAGTATCTGAAATGCTTCTAAAGTTATGAAAAGAAAGATTTACAGTCCTAGTTCAACAGCCTGAGTTCAGTTTTGCCTATAGAGAACATATAAAGCTCACCATTACATCTATAGGCAATGATTGTGTGAACTATAATTAGAGTTGAGTGCAAAATATTAATTAAACAACTGTCCTTAGACAAAACAAGTCTGTGGGCTTGTTTTTTTCTCCTTTGCCCTTACTCTGCTCAAACATGTGGGAAGCAGAGGAGCTTGCCAGGCAATGCAGTGGGGGCTGCTGTGAGTCCTGAGGGAGGTGAACTCTGGTGAGGACAATGCAGCAAACCCACAGGCCACCAGTAACAGGTTTGCCCCTCAGGGCCCTGGCACGCTGCTGGTGGTGGAAGCAGCGCTGTGCCCCTAGATTATCCTGCAGCCCCAGGAGTCCTTGCTCCTGTTAAGCACAACATGCAAGGTTTTAAACTCTGTAGCCTTGCTGGGCCCTGCCAATGCAGCTTCAGAGGAGCACTTGCAGGCAGCATTTCTGCCAGGAGAACATCTGGTCCGAGGGGCTGATGTTTTGTGAGCCAAGGGACAGGGGAAAGGTTCAGAGCCGGGCATCATAATGCCCCTCTGCAGGAAGGAAAACTCTGTGTGAGTTTGTGAGGGGATGGCTATGTTGCTGTGTGTTTGTGGCAGGGCAGATGTTCTGTTACTTGAAAGTGTGCAAGAACCACAGTCCTCCCCAAATTCTCTTTGAAAAATGATGCTGCCTAGAGACACTCTTTGGCCCTTTCCCCGAGGGACATGTTGCGTGATCCCATGTGCTGCCAGGGAACCTGCATGCCAGAGGAAGAGTGTAAATGTCAGAGCTGGTGGACAAGTTCCAGGTGAAGTGTTTGTGACCTTAGGTAGCAAGATCAATTCCCCAGGGCCCGGGAAACCTGCCTTCTGGGCTCTTCTCCTGGAAGCTCCTCTGAGCATGGCTGCACTTGCTAGCCCAAAGGGCTGCTCTCATCCCATGGTTCCCAAGGCCTCCAGGCTCTGGCTCTAGAGGCCTATAATTTTGCCCCAAGGAGCTGCTGAACTTGTGATTCTTCTGGAGGACTAGAGATCCAAGCTCTGTTTTGCAGGGAAATTGCAGGGGCATGGTGCTGCTTTCCCATCTGTGGAGAGCAGGGAGCTCTGGCCATGTGGGTCCATCTGCCTAGAGGTACAAAGGAGTCCTTGATGTGTGTGTGCTGCAGATGAGATGAATCAATCAGCTAGTCAGCAAAGGAAGGGCTTTGGAGAAACCACAAAGACAATGACCTGCCCTGGGATCAAGCTGAGGACTGCTGTAGAATCCCAGCTTCAGCTTTAAACATTGTCAGATCTTGTAAGGTCACCGAGGACTTGAAAACTTGGCCCAAGTGGAACTGAGATGGGCTGCTTAAATTGTCAGACAGCCTGCAGTCGTTTCTGGGGGCTTGCCTGAGTAACTTCAGCAGAGACCTGGTGTTGGGGGAGTTAACTGATGCCCTTCCTATCCCATGTGCTGCTCTGTGTTAGCTCTGGCTTATCCACCTGCTTGTGCTGATGCGTCCCTCGTCATCTACCTGCTTTGCTGCAAGACCCCCCCCCCCTGCAATGCCCAAGGGGAGAGGGAAGCCTACATGCCACTTGCCTGGGGAAATGTGGGGGCTGGGGGTGAGGGCTGACTTTTGCTTCTACAAAAAATTGGAGGCAAGACTGCAGCTTTGAAGGCTCAGAACACCTGGCACTGGGCTGTGCATGGTGTTGCAAGTTGCCTTTCCTCCAGCATAGGCCTCTGTGTTGCTTCTCAGGTGAGCTTCTGGGTTAAAGCCTGCTCTTTGGAAATGATGGCACCAGGAAGATTTAGGAAACCAGACAGAGAGGAAGGGTGGTTTTGTTGCTGCTGCTGCTGCTGCTGCTGCTGTTGTTTTCCACCACCTCTCAAGGAGCTGCCACTGGAACTAGGAGTTGGCTTCTGTGTTTCAGGAGTCCTAGTCCAGCGTCCTAACCCTGAGGTCATTGCTCCCATTGCTTCTCCTTCTGCTGATGAGCCAGCTTAGTCATTTCTTCCTGGCACCTCACACACAGAGGGGGAATAATAATATTTACTGGGGTGGGGGTTGGTTCTGTGCTTTGAAAGCCACTACCTGAACATCTGCCTAGGAGAAGGGCTGCTTTCAGAGACAGTTTCCCCAGGCCTTCCTTGCCCAGCACTGTGGCCTTTTCAATCTGTGTCCTGTCGTGCAGCGTGGAGATCAAACACTGCAGGAGTACAGTTGTGGAGATACCGAAAACAGCAACAGAAAAATCATAAAATCTATCAGGTTCCCTTTCCTGCCCTTGGCCACACAGCACACACCAGGTTCCTCAGAGCTAGCAGTGAAGCTTCCCTGAGGACTCTGCAGGCAGAGGGGCTGCATCTTGATAGGTTATGCCAATTGGAATCTACTAGGGACGTTGGTCCTTTCCCTCTCTTGTGATTGTGACAACAGGAATGAGACTTTTTCCATCATCTGCAACTATTTTACTAATTGCCTCTGGAAAGGAAACACTCAGCCTGGGCTCCTTTTAAAGAGCACACGGTTCCTGGGGCTTCCTCTGACTACTTGATCAGTTTTGCTACTACCTTCTTTGCTTTATCTCTAGTATTTGTATATTGGCTGTTTTGGAAGAGAACACTGCCATTTATGAGAGTCTTTTTAGTTTGTTCCACTCTGTTCAGTTGTGAAAGCTCCCATCTCTGTCACAACTGAGTTCATTTTCTCTCTCATTCCCACCCAGCCCCCACTTACTTTTAACCTGCTTATCTAAGGCTGGGCTTTCCAGAAGCACCTGATTTTGGCCTTACTCTGCTGCTCTGCTTGCATATCCTTTCCAAAATGTAACATCACATTTGCGTGTTCTTTTCTGTGGAGCAGGCCTTCCACAAAACTGCCAGCTCACTCTACCCTAGCCATGCACTTTGGGGTGAAAAGCCTCCCTGGCTTGTGAAGGAGGGAATGTCTAGTTTGACAAGGAAGACTGATCTGCAGATTGTTACAGCTGAGAAGGAAGGCTGAAAGCAATGTGGAAAGGGGGAAAAAAACAACAGAAAAAGAAAAAAAAAAGGCAGGTTGAAATCCAGAGGAAGGGTTATTTAATTTTTTTTTTTAGTCCTGAATAATGCCCACCTATTTAAGGCTGGGCTTGCAAAAAGCACTTAATTTGAGCCCAGGAGTGTTGCTCTGCACACTGATCAAAACCAGTTAGGGCCAGACATGCATATTCTGTTTAGTCAACAATGTCTAGCTGCTTCACAGATAAGGAAAGAGCTCTAGGAGATAAAAGGGGCCCCTAGCATACACTAGAATGACTCCAGCCTGGGCATCCGACCCATCCATTCCTGGGCAGTGACCCCTCAGCGTGTTTCCTGGGGCTCCGCGTGCAGTTTGGAGGGGTAAGTCCTTCTTAAATCTACTTTGTTTAACCCCTCACATGCCTTGAGTGTCTCTCTACACCTGTACCCAACCTTCCTTTTTCCCACCTTGCGGTCCTATTTTGGCCGAGTTGGCAGGTACCGGTGTGGAGATGCCTCTGTGGGGACAAAAGGACAAGGGGGAGGTGGGGAGCCGCATCCCTGGATGGCTTGCTGTGGGTCAGTGGGCACCCATAGCTCACAAGCTAGTGGGGTGGGTCTGCTTGCAGCATGGCTGGAGCTTGAAAGTGAGCTGGGGGTAACCCCAGACAGGCTAGAGGAATTGTTCTCCAAGCTCGGACTGGAGAAAGCTGGGCTGCTGGAAGGAAAGGCAGCAGGGGATCTTACTGACTGCGCTCTGGATGAGGCATTGTTAGTGCAGCACCCACAAATTGGGCAGCTGGAAAGTGATCTCCAAGCCACTAAGGAGGCTTGCCAACTGACCCAAGAGGTGGGAACCACCACTGTGGATCGAGGGGAAAATCTGTGGCATGGATGTGCGTTGTTATGGCTGTCTGCATTGCAAATCACCCACATTGCAAATTGCGGTCAGGACAAGAGGGGAGGCAAGATGTCCATCCCCTGGTGGTTCCAGCACTGGTGTGAAAAGAGGCTTGGGGTCTGGAGATTTGGGATGGCAATATCTGGGACTCTCATGAACCCCCTGGGTTGGAGTCAGACATAGAGCATGAGGCGGTAGCTGCCTGGCCGGTGGTAGAGCAGGGGCTTACTGGACTGAATGCAGCCAATAGGCAAGGGACTATCAGTCTTTGTGATTTTAAAGCATCCGAGCTGCAGGATATGCAGGGACACTATCAGCAAAAGCCCAAAGAAGGGTTATTAGAATTGCTGTTCAGGTTGTAGCATGATGGGGCAGATGCGGTTTGCTTTACCAGAGAGGAACTTGATGGAAGGGGCCTCTCCCCCAAGAGTCCATGCTGCGAAGCACTCTCAGTAACAGGCAGCAGCAAAACAAAAACCTGTTCCCCTCCCTGATGGACTGGCTGATGGGTGTGGCACGCTTCACTTGCCTGGCTGTGCAGACATTGGTGATGGGCTCACTCAGAGGACTCCTAGTGCAGCAGAAATAAGCCAGCTGCAGCAATTAGGAACATTGTCTGGAATTTATTCCCCCCCCCCCCCCAATTTACTGGAACAGATTAGAGCCCAAAACGCAAAACCATTCAAACTGCGATGCTACAAACTGATCCTCATCCCCCTACTCCCCTCCAGCCCCCATCTTATAGTTATGGTTCTGCAGATGATTGGAGAGGGAACAGGTATGGTGGGGGGAGTTGCAGCACTGCTCTCCCAGGTAGCAGAGGTGTCCTCTGTTAGCAGAGACAGGAAGACAGGAAAGAGGTGGGAAAACGTGAAACAGAAAGAAAGGGTGAGTCGCGGCACTATGTTTCCAGACCTGCTGCGAGCGGGCGGGAGGGAGACCCAAAAGCAGAGCTGCTCAGGCGATGGCTGCAGCTTAAGCCGCAGCAGCGCACTAAGTGCCCGGGGGCGCGAAGCTCGGCGAGCAGCCGAAGGAGAAAAGAGAGGAACCAGCGACACCTACTGTCGCGCCTGCAGAATGCACGCAATGGCAGCCACCAGCCCAGCGCAGCGTCATTGGCTCGGCAGCCAGCGCCGTCAATGCTCCTGTTTGGCCAGTGAAAAAGAAGGCTGGTTCCTGGGGAATGACAGTGGATTACCGCAGTCTTAACGTGTACTTCCTGTGCCCAGTATGGTATCCACCATGGAATGATTGGCCACCAGACTAGGACGCTGGCATGTGGTATTAGAGCTGGCAAATGCCTTTTTCTCCATTGCTGCCACTGATGCAAAGTTACAAACATAGCCCCACCAGCTGCCACCAGCTGGTAAGCAGAGACCTCGACTGGGTGCCTCTGCCTGATAGGTAATAATAGGACACTACCTTGAGGACATTTTGCTAAGCGGTCCCACCAAAACTTGCCTTGTTGAAGCAAAGGCACGAATTCTGGACATATGAAGTGATGGAGAGTGGGTAGTGACCCCAAAGAAGATACAGGGTGCCAGCAATGAAGTCATCTTTCCTGGCATACTCTGGTGGGGTGCCCAGAGGAAAACACCACAAAAAGCCATGGAGAGCATTACCCACTTTGCGGAGCCAACATCCCTAGCTCAGACCCAATCCTTCCTGGGGTTTCTGGGGGGACTTTTATCCCTCATCTAGGGTACATATTCCAGCCCATACAGACTGTAGTGAGGAAGATGGCCCCCTTTGGGTGGGTGGCCTAACTGCAAGGCAGCCTTTGCTCAAACTAAAGGTGCCTTTAGTCCGCCTGCACTTCTGAGCCCAGAAGACAAGGAATCCCTTTGGAGCTGGAAGGCACCACAGCAGGTGACGTCGTCTCACGGGGTCTGTGGCAATTAGGTACTGGTCCAAAAGGGGATGGGGTTCAGCTGAACGATACACTGTGCTGGAACAGCAAATCCTACCTGCAGGCTGGGCTCTTCAGCAAACACAAGCTCTCACAGGCCCAGATCCAGGGGTAGTACAGACTCCTTTGCCCACAATGGGATGGATCCGAGGTGAAGGACCAGTAGCTAGGAAGGGTACTGCACAGGTCGGAAGCTTGTGGAAGTGGAAGCATTAGCTGCAACTAGGCATGAAAGCCTCTAAACTGGGCATCTCTGATGCTCATAGTTGTCTCTTGGAGGCTGCCGCTTTTGAGAAATTACCCCCTGAGGACAGTTGGCAGTGTAGCCCTCCAGCCGTGGCCCCAGAATCTCCATGTAGAGAAGTCACTGCTGTGCAATCAGCTAAGAGCTGAGCAGCAAGAATGTGCATGGTTCACTGCTGGCTCAGCCTCATGCAAAGGGGCAGAGAGCTGGTGTTAAGGCGTGGCCTTTATTCCAACCATCAAAGAGCTTTTGTATGAGACTGGCTTGGGCCTCTCAAGCCAGTGGGCCAGCCTTCAGGAAGACTGTAGTGCTCAGCAAAACTGAAGGGCCCCTACTTATATACACTGACAGTTGGCCATTATAGAAGGGCCTTACATATGGTATATTGGGTATATGGGATGGGCTATTCCTGCAAGCCATATGGGGAAAGCCCCTATGGTCTAGCATCTGGGAAGCCAGCACTCAACGTTGACTTGCCATGAGGCATGTGAATGCCCATGCAACCGATTATGCCAAAGAAACCCAATAGAACGGTGAGGTAGACCCTATGATGGCTCTAAGTCTGCCCTTTGCTCCCAGAGCAGCAGGCTGCATTCACCACAGAAGTGAACATCTGGGTGGAGAGAAGGCCAGGGGGAAGGAGATGCGAGAGGTTGCAGGCACTGTCCTGCTGAGTGGGAAACCTGCTCCCACATTGTTGGATACTGCCCTGCAGTCCAGGATGCCTGGATTAAAAGGCATAACATCTTGTACAAAATGCTGGCACAAGAGGCAAGGAGGACAGATTGGGTTGTGTTGGTAGAACGCCATTTGAGGGATAAGACCAACAAGCTCTTTAAGCCAGATTTGATTGTGTTAAATGGATCTCAGGCAAAGGGGGTGGACATAACAGTCTGGTTTGAAAGTTCTTTGTCATCTTTAGGGGACACAGCAGCAGAAAAAAGTGCAGAAGTAGCAGCACCTGGAGGAGCAGGTGAGAGAACTCCTGAATGCTGACGACATGGAATTCCTGGGATTCCCAGTTGGTGCTAGAGGGAAGTGGTTTGCAGGTAATTTTGGCTTCTTAACTGACCTTGGGCTGTCTGAGAAGTGACAAAAGCAGATTGTGAGGCTCTTCATTAGAGGGGGCTCTCCTCTCCTCTGGTGACGTACTCCTCACCTCTGCCAGCTTAGGTAAGGCTAGCTTTTAATGTGGCATGCAGGACTGCATGTGCCTTTTGAGAAAGTCCTTCTCAGAAGGCAACAGCAAAATTCTTCACAGAGGCACAGAGACTGCACGAGTTACCTCAGTCATCTAAAAGCATTGAATGTTGCTATTGCTGGACCTTTGGTGGTTGTTTGAGGAGGTAGGGAGACGAAGGCGTCTGCCCGCAGAAGGGATGGGAGAGTGCGTGCTGTCGCCTGGGAGGCTGTGTGTGCATGGGTGGGTGTGGGCACCATCTCTGGGACGGTGGAGCTGGAGGCTGGAAAGGCAAGCTCAGAGCTCAGAAGCATGGGTCTGGTGGGTCATGGGTGCGTGGGCAGTGGGCAGTGCCCAGTGACGCCAGGCTCCAACGCCAGGGGTCTGCAGAGAGCCCCCTCCCTGAGGCAGGCTGTGCAGCTGGTGCACTGCTCCCTGCTGGGCTGGGCCAAGCCAGGCACCTGGGCCGGACTCAAAGTGAGAAAGGGGTTGTCCCAGGTTGGGAGCGAGGGCTCCCCATCCTTCTCATTTGGGTCTGCCCTCCATTTTCCCCTGGCTGACCGGCTCCCTTTCCCTCCCCCTTCCTCGAGCAGTGTCGTTTCGGTGCCCACTGAGCCCCCTCCCCATGGCACACCCGCTTCCGTAGTGTGTGTCGAGCCACTTCCACCCACCAGCTGGCGTCAGCTGTGGTGTTGTGTTGAGGCCGGCAGTGACGGTGCAGGTGTTGCTGCAGTGGGCAGCGTAGGCATCAATCGGTGGCGAGAGGGGAAAGGAGGGAAGTGTGCCATGCTGTCCTGTGCCATGGTGAGAGTGGCAGCAACTGGGACAAGGAGCCAGTCGCTGCTGGCAGAGGGCTGCGCGAGTGCATGAACGAGCGAACATTCAGGAGCTGGCCCCAGCGGAGGCAGGGACCTTGTCCCCGGCCCTGCGTGGCTGGCTGTGGGTGGGTACCATGGTGGTACCGTGCTGCCGCGCGTGTGTGTTGGAGGGCCCCTGGCTGTCCTTCACCTCCGTGGTGGCAAATTGCAGTTGCTGCACCGCTTCCCCCTCATCCTGGAAGGGGCCTTGGGCTGTCCTAGCTGTGGCGGCTGTGTCAGAGTCCAGTACTCTCTGACCAGGTTCTTTTAGATATTGCGCACATGCAGAGAGTGCAATGTTTAATATAAAAGTTTATTTTGAAGGTATTTGATGTTACACAAGAGTTTTGATGTAGCAGACTGATTCAACAATGTACTGAAATCACAATACAAGTGTACACTTAGACAGTTCAGTCACAATACGAATGTAACTGCCAATTACCGGTCTCTATTATATGCTCACCGTCACGACGCTGGGAGTCCCCAGGCACTGGGAAGGACTCCGTAGGTTGAAGCCAGCTCAAGCCCGTTGCTCTCTTCAAAATTCCTTTGTTAGTAGTTGAGGTCGTCTCCTCTGTGTTGGGCTGAGCTATCTCAGGGAGACATTTACACCTGGTCCAGTTAACGGCTATAGCTGCTTGCCTAAAACAAAGGTCACCCTCCAGTGCCCTTTGTGTTGAGATAAAGTCAGTTCTCTGTGCAACAGCAAGGATTAACGAGCCACATCCTACATTATTCCTGAACTTGATGGAGCACCTCGCCCTCTGAGCCACCTTCTTCTCCCATTGCAGGGGTTATGGGTCAGTCACAGGCTGGTAGGCGCTTGCCCACTGACTCTGCCTTGTCTGGGGCCTCCTCTGGGAGTTGAAGCGCGAGGGGCGGGTGCACGCCTGCCCCATCTCCACCCAATTGTGACCTCAGATCAGACATGGTGGCCCACTGAATTTAAGCATATTAGTCAGTGGAGCAAAAGAAACTAAGCAGCATTCCCTCAGTAATGGCGAGTGAAGAGGGACGAGCCCAGCACCGAGTCCCTGCCTTGTGGTGGGGCGCAGGAAATGTGGCGTACAGAAGCCCCCATCCCCAACACCACTCTCAGGGGGCCCAAGTCCTTCTGACCGAGGCCCAGCCCACGGACGGTGTGAGACCAGTAGCGATGCGCTGGGACCAGGGCTTCTGGGAGTTGGGTTGCTTGGGAATGCAGCCCAAAGCAGGTGGTAATCTCCATCTAAGGCTAAATACCAGCACGAGATCGATAGTCAACAAGTACCGTAAGGGAAAGTTGAAAAGAACTTTGAAGGGAGAGTTCAAGAGGGTATGAAACTGTTAAGAGGTAAACAGGTGGGGTCCATGCAGTCCAGCCAGAGGATTCAACCCGGCAGGCTCGGTCGGCCAGCTCGGGTCTCGGCGGATCCTAGCCTCTGCCTCCCCTCCCACCCCTCGCGGGGGTGGGCCAGAGAACACCACCCAGCCAGCTGCCGGCCCCCGTCGGGTGCATTTTCCCCGTGGCGGTGTGCCGCGACTGGCTCCGGGTTGGCTGGGAAGGCCCGGTGGCAGGTGGCTTGTCACCGCGTGGTGGCAAGTGTTACAGTCCCCAGGCAGCAGCTCTCATCAAATCTTGAGGCCAATGGAGAGGACCACCGCCATGCCTTCCCCCATGGCAGCTTCCCAGATGCCGTCGCTGGCGGCGCCGCCGCTTTTCTCCCCACCCCTGCTCGTGGCTGAGCTGGGATCCCAAGGCGGAGGCAGAGCCAAGGGCGCACCACCGGCCCGTCTTGCTCGCTCCGTTGAGGAGGTGGAGCATGAGCATCCATGCTAGCACCTGAAAGATGATGAACTATGCCTGGGCAGGGCGAAGCCAGAGGAAACTCTGGTGGAGGTCCGTAGCGGTCCTGACGTGCAAATTGGTCATCTGACCTGACCGTAGGGGTGAAAGACTAATCGAACCATCTAGTAGCTGGTTCCCTCAGGACAGCTGGCACTCGCGGGCGGCAGTTTTACCCGGTAAAGCGAATGATTAGAGGTCTTGGGGCCGAAACGATCTCAACCTATTCTCAAACTTTCAATGGGTAAGACGCCCGGTTCGCTGGCGTGGAGCCGGGCCGTGGAATGCGAGTGCTTAGTGGGCCACTTTTGGTAAGCAGAACTGGCGCTGCGGGATGAACCGAATGCCAGGTTAAGGCGCCCAATGCTGACGCTCATCAGACCCCAGAAAAGGTGTTGGTTGATAGAGACAGCAGGACGGTGGCCATGGAAGTCAGAACCCGCTAAGGAGTGTGTAACAACTCACCTGCCGAATCAACTAGCCCTGAAAATGGATGGCGCTGGAGCGTCGGGCCCATACCCAGCCGTCGCTGGCAATGTGAAGCTGCGTGGGCTGCGCAGCGACGAGTAGGAGGGCTGCTGCAGTGTGCTTTGAAGCCTGGGGCGCGGGCCCGGGTGGAGCTACCACAGGTGCAGATCTTGGTGGTAGTAGTGTTGACCAAAAAGCGGATTCGTTGCCCAGTGTGCAATAAGCCAATAATTACACACTCAGGAGAGACATTTGCTTCATTATCTCAGAGTTGCGCAAGCCTGGGTGCTCGGTGGTTTCCCACAAATCAAGCACACTCCCACGGCTTTTCAAGTAGCATTTATACAAACAACTTGCAAGGTTTGCAACTTTCCCTTTTACACTGATGGGTTAGTGATTTACATAAAATTATAATTTTGCTGACACACCATTTTACTACTACGCATGCTCAGGGGAGGGGTCTTCACCTGGGCACGGGTCTTTTGGACCTGTGGGCCTGATTTTTTGTATCATAAAGAGGACAGTTCAGTTAGGGATACATGGACCTCCAATTCTTTTGCCAAATTGGCAATACAAACCTAGAAATAAAACATTTGGATTTAATGTTTCTTTTAGGGCTTTAGCAGTTCCAGGATGCCCTTGATTAAAGAATGCTTCTTTTCAGAAAATAGAGAGAGAGGTTATCCTAATCTGCCTAGTTTAAACAGTATGAACATTCTTTCTGAGCTCCCAGGGTTGTCTTGTAACAGTAGCAAATATTCAAACAAGAGCTTTGAAGGCCCAAGTGGAGCAGGGTTCCATGTGAACAGCAGTTGAACATGGGTCAGTTGGTCCTAAGCGATAGGCGAGCGCCGTTCCGAAGGGATGGGCGGTGGCATCTATTGCCCTCAGCCGATCGAAAGGGAGTCGGGTTCAGATCCCCAAATCCAGAGTGGCGGAGAGGGGCGCTGCAAAGCATCCAGTGCAGTAACGCAAGCGATCCTGGAGAAGCTGGCGGAAGCCCCGGGGAGAGTTCTCTTTTCTTTGTGATGGGCCGGGCGCCCTGGAATGAGTTTGCCCCCAGAGAGGGGCCCACGCCTTGGAAAGCGTCACGGTTCCAGCAGTGTCCAGTGAGCTCTCACTGGCCTGTGAAAATCCAGGGGAGAAGGTGTAAATCTTGCGCTGGGCCATACTCATATCTGCAGCAGGTCTCCAAGGTGACCAGCCTCTGACATGTTGGAACAATGTAGGTAAGGGAAGTCGGCAAGCCGGATCCGTAACTTCGGGATAAGGATTGGCTCTAAAGTCTGGGTCAGTCAGGCTGGGGCGCGAAGCAGGGATGGGCGCATGTCGCGGATGGACAAGGCGCTGTGCACCCCATTGTTCCCCCCGCGCCCCAAGCAGGCAGTGGTGGCGGCGGCAACTCTGGATGCACAGTGGGCCCTTCACATGGATCGCCCCAGCTGTGGCAGGCACTGCCTGCCCCCTCCCACCCCCCCCAGCTGGGCCCGCCCCACCTATCCGCAGGGGCTTTGGGTGCCCCAGTGCACACACAGCTGCCGGCGATGGGGCAGGGGGAGCCAGGGTCCCCAAGCCAGCACCCCGCCTCAGCCGGTGCCTAGCAGCCGACTTAGAACTGGTGCGGATCAGGGGAATCTGATTGTTTAATTAAAACAAAGCATCGCGAAGGCCTGTGGCGGGTGTTGATGCAATGTGGTTTCTGCCCAGTGCTCTGAATGTCAAAGTGAAGAAAATCAATGAAGTGCGGGTAAACGGCGGGAGTAACTATGACTCTCTTAAGACGGGGCCATAGTTACCAGCTGGGCTTAGCTGCAGAGGCTACACCTCCTCGTGGTCCCGCTGGATGCCCATCTCCGGGTAACCAAGTTAGCCTCTGCCCCAGTGTAAGTGCAGAATTATAGTTACTTCCTACCCTACCGACCGGCTTCACCAACCGCTCGGTAGTATTCCAGGTGAATCTAAACTGATCCGACCGCGAACTATACATTCGCATGTCCAAAGCCCTTTGCCTAAGGGCTGACTAAAGGCACACCAGTTGAACTTGGGGACTGGTTCTTCTGGGTATATTCTGAACCCCCATAGATACCATGAGCAACCCAGTAAAATGATGGGTTAATTTTGTCTTGGTGGCCACTCAGACCGGGGAGTTTCCCCATGAGGCTGTGAATGTTATCCCAGTGGCAATAACAACTAATGAGTTGGTCCACCATTTACCAAATTTGACATTTTATAACTCGGATTATGTCTGTTGGGGAGGGATTTATTCCAAACCACCCTATGATTGCATAAAAGACCTGCTGGAGGTTTATGAGGTGCTGGCACCTGTTGGATCACCTCCCATGACCAGTACTGAAGAAGTGCTAGAGGAGGACGTGGTAGACAGTGTGCCGACATCTCCCTCTGGGCCCGCAATCCCTGCTCTGACTGTGGCAAGTCCCATTCCTGACACCGGGGGGGAAGCGACTGGTGTGAGTACACCAATTGTGAAGGTCCCTGATGAACATCCAGCATGTCCATGCTGTGGTGTCAAGATGGCAAAAATGGCGGTGCTAATTGACCACCTTCGGAGAGCCCACGGTCGGCGACGAATCCTGTTTCAATGCTCCCGATGCGGGAGAACAAATGAGAAACATCACAGTATAGCCTGCCACTTCCCAAGATGCCAGGGGGCTCCAGCTGAAGACAAAGAGGAGGTCCCGGAGGACCCCAGTGGCTTCCTGTGTGAAGAATGCAACTGAGAATTCAAGACCAAAAGCAGCCTCTCTCTGCACAAAAGGCTTGTGCATCCACTGCTTAGGAACAAGGAAAGGATTGAGTCGTCTCATCCGAAGGGAAAAGGAATGCGAGGCATGCATAAGACCTGCTGGACCAAAAGAGGAGACGGTTCTATTGACAGAGTTAGAGAAGAAATATAAGAAGGAGCGCTTTGTGAACAAGCTGATCAGGGAGCATTTGCCCACAAAAACGGCGAAGCAGATCAGCGATAAGAGACGCCAGCTTGCGGCAGGTGCTAAGACATCGGCATCGCCAAGGAAAGCAGAACATTGGCATGAAGGGGACGAACCGGTTGAGAAGGAAAGGATTGAAGTGATAAAGACAGAATACAGGAAGATTACTGCGGAGAGAATACGAGTTGGAACCCTCTCCCCCAGTCTGAAGATCGCTTTTGAGGAGGTCCTGGAGGGTACCAAAGATGCCCAGAAGGTCATCAAAGGATCAACGGAGGAATGGCTGGCACAGCTGGCGGGACATGCCGTAGTAGCCAAATTGAGACAACTGAGAAAGCACCAGGCTGGACCCATGCCCAAGAAGGTGGAGAGAAAGTGGATGAAGATCAGGGTGGTGAAGCGGGGCCAATACCTGAGATACCAGCAGCTCTTCGAGATGGATCGTAAGAAGCTGGCTGGTATCATTTTGGATAACATCGAAGCACTTAAGTGCCCCCTTCCAATGGATGAACTTTATAATTCATTCAGAAAGAAGTGGGAAGAAGGTGGCCCCTTTCTCAGTCCGGGTGCTTTCCACAGTGCGGGGGCGGCGGATAATTCTGCTTTTAAGAAGATGATTTCCCCAGCGGAAGTCCAGAAGAACATGGCCGAGATGAATAAAAACTCGGCCCCCGGGCCTGATGGCTTAAGCCTGAGGGATATCCTGAAGAAGGACCCTCAGGGGAGTCAACTAGCCGACTTGTTCAACCTGTGGCTTTTGGCCGGGAAGATCCCTGATGACATCAAGGAGTGCAGAACAATCCTGCTGCCCAAATCCGCGGATCCTGGGAAGATAGGGGATATTAACAACTGGCGACCCATTACCATTGGGTCGATTATTTTGTGACTGTTTTCCCGGATCTTAACAGCACGGCAACGAAAAGCATGTCCAATTAACAGCCGCCAAAGAGGGTTTATTGCAGCCCCGGGCTGTGTGGAAAATCTCAAGCTTCTCCAGATGTTGATCCGATATGCGAAAAAAGAACATAAATCGCTCAGGGTTGTCTTTGTGGATTTGGCAAAAGCCTTCGATTCAGTCCATCATCAACATATCTTCCAGGTCCTCAGGCAAAAAGAGGTTGATGGTCATATCATCGACATTATTGCCGAAATGTATAACAACAGTGTGACGCGGCTGGAGGTTGGGGGAACCCACTCGGAGAAGGTTAAGATCCTCACCGGGGTGAAGCAAGGCGATCCGATGTCCCCGCTTCTCTTTAACCTATCAATGGATCCGTTATTGTGTCGATTAGAAGAGGGAGAAGAAGGTTTTAGGTATAAGAACAGCTCTGTATCAACATTGGCATTCGCGGATGATCTGGTGCTGTTCAGTGACTCGTGGGACAGTATGCAAAAGAATATTCAAGTGGTGGAAGAGTTTTGTCATCAAACCGGGCTGAAAGTGCAAGCAGTGAAATGCCACGGGTTTTTTATAAGGCCCACAAAAGACTCTTACACAATTAACAACTGTGACCCGTGGATGATCAATGGAGCTCAATTGCATCTAATTGAGCCGGGCAGCTCTGAGAAATATTTGGGCCTGGGAGTTGACCCTTGGATTGGTCTCTCCCAACCAGAGCTGCAGGAAAAGCTGAGCACGTGGGTGAAGAACATCGGGGAAGCCCCATTAAAGCCACTTCAGAAGGTTGAAATCTTGAAAGTGTATGCAGTCCCACGGTTGCTATATGCGGCTGATCATGCCGGAGCGAACGCCTCATACCTCCATTCCTTGGACCTTGCGATAAGAACAGCAGTGAAGGGTTGGCTTCACTTACCACCCAGTACGTGCGACGCCATCCTGTATTCCAGCACTAAGGACGGCGGTCTTGGAATTGCGCAGCTGGCGAGCCAAATTCCAAATATCCAGGCTCACCGGCTGCATCGTATCGCCCAATCCTCCGATACCATCACCAGAACAATTGTTCTGGAAGAAGGCATCCAGGGAGAGTTTGAGAGGGTGTGGATCGCCGCTGGAGGAAAGGCCAATAAAGTACCATCAGTTGGGGAAGAACTCCCCATGAGAATTCCGGCCGTACTGGATGGGAGCGAGACGACATCCGAATGGGAAGTACCAGCTCCCCGGGTCATCTATCCTATTCCTAGCAAGTGGAGGAAAAGAGAGTTAGAAAATTGGGCCAATCTGAAAGCACAGGGCCACGGTATTAAGAACTTTGAGAACGATAACATTAGTAATGATTGGCTCGTACATTATCGGGGCATTCCCCACAGGAAGCTATTAACAGCGATACAGCTGCATGCCAATGTCTATCCCACCAGGGAGTATTTGGCACGTGGGCTGGGAGAAGGGGCACCAAAGGGATGCAGGCATTGTCCTGCAGAATGGGAGACTTGTTCACATATTATTGGCTACTGCCCTGCAGTTCAGGACGCCCGGATTAAAAGGCATAACATCTTGTGTGGATTGCTGGCTGCAGAAGCTAAGAAACTGGGTTGGGAGATCTACATAGAGCCCAACCTCAGAGACAATAACAACGAGCTCTTCAAGCCGGATTTGGTGGTGGTTAAGGAAGGCCGGGCGAAAGTAGTGGACGTTACAGTCCGCTACGAGAGCGGATTGTCATCTCTGGGGGATGCAGCGGCAGAGAAAGTCCGAAAGTATCAACATCTTGAAGAACAAGTGAAAGAATTGACCAAAGCTGGAGAGGTGGAGTTCCTGGGCTTCCCAACTGGTGCTCGCGGGAAGTGGCATAAGGCAAACGACAGTTTCCTCGCCGACCTTGGACTTTCCAGTAGCCGCCAATTAAGGATAGCGAGGCTCTTCTCTCGGAGAGCTCTCCTATCCTCAGTAGACATAATTCACATCTTTAGCAGTAAAGGTAAAGATGTTTAATGTTTTCTACTAACCAATATATGACTTACTAATCCAAAGTCCTTCTTTGGAAGGCAACAGTAAAATTCTTCACACAGACAACATGGGCTGGCTCAGTCTTCTGTACTGCTGAATTTTGCTTTTCCCAGCTCCCTTGTGGTTGAGCTTGTACGTAGGGATGTAACATCTCGTCTCCAGATGACCACCACTTAATTGACTTGGGTGGACGGGCCACCTCTCAATCCCAACCCGGAAAAGGTGCCATAGTATCTATGGTTCATTAAATCGCCAAATGCCTCGTCATCTAATTAGTGACGCGCATGAATGGATGAACGAGATTCCCACTGTCCCTACCTACTATCCAGCGAAACCACAGCCAAGGCAACAGGCTTGGCAGAATCAGCGGGGAAAGAAGACCCTGTTGAGCTTGACTCTAGTCTGGCACTGTGAAGAGACATGAGAGGTGTAGAATAAGTGGGAGGCCCCATGCACATGCAGCCCATGCCATGGCCTGTCTGCCAGTGAAATGCCACTAGTATTACTGGGTACTGCCCTGCAGTCCAGGATGCCCTGATCCAGAGGCATAGCATCTTGTGTGGTATGCTGGCAGAGGAGGCAGAAAGACGGGGGTGGGGGGTGTTCTCAGAAGGCAACCTTATGGAGAACAACAACAAGCTCTTCAGGCCAGACTGGGCTGTGGTTAAGGGGTCTCAGGCAAAAGCAGTGGATGTTGCTGTTCCTTATCAAAGCAGGTCATCATCTTCAGGTGACGCTGTAGCAGAAGAAATCCAGGAGTACCAGCATCTAGAGGAAGAGGGGAAGGTGTGTTGGGGACCAAGACTGAATGATGCTGTGTAAGACAGCAGAGACTCTCTAAGGCACAAAGTAATGATCTGGTAACTATGATCTGTGGCCAGGATGTGTGCACGTGAGTTGCCAGTGATCATGTGCCTTCCTGCCTACGTGTCAGCAGTTGCGGTGGGCCTGTCCTGCTGGACTGTCCTGCCCACCTGCTAGGCATCAGAAGACGTCTTCTACCTATCACAAGGTGCCACAATGCCAAGGAGATACTTGGAGGAGTGGCTGAGCCTGATGGCTATATAACCAGCCATTGTGTTTT
The DNA here is from genome assembly GCF_036370855.1 of Dromaius novaehollandiae. Lineage (NCBI taxonomy): Eukaryota > Metazoa > Chordata > Aves > Casuariiformes > Dromaiidae > Dromaius > Dromaius novaehollandiae. Next base: position 1,239,296 of record NW_026991505.1, read on the forward strand.
CAATAAAGGCTTTTTGCACTACCCTTCTTGAGGTCCGTGTCATCGTATGCCACAAAGGAGGTGACAAGAACAGAAGAGGCTGAGTCCCCAGGCTTCCCAATCAGCACTCGCGGGAAGTGGTAGAAAGGCAACGACGGATTCCTTGTGGACCTTGGACTCTCCAGTGGCCATCTGAAGAGGATGGCGAAGCTCTTCTCACACAGGGCTCTCCTTTCCTCTGTGGAGATCTTTACCAGCAAAGGTAAGAATGTTTACTTCTTTAACTGGTATTAATATTTGGGCAACTTGGGAGTAACAAAGTCCTTCTTCGAAGGCAAGAGCAAAATTCTCCACCACCCAGATGACAACGTGTGCTTGCTCAGTCTTCTGTACCATGGAATCTTGCTATGGCCTGGCTCCTTTGTGGTCGAGCCTGGTATGTATGGGACATGGGATCTGGTCCCCACATGAGCGCCACTGAATTTGACACGGGCGGACAGGCTGCCTGCCAAGCCCAATCCAGAAAAGGTGCCAGAGAAATTCTCTGTGGTTCATTAATAGCCAAATGCCTCATCATCTAAGCAGTGATGCACATGAATGCATGAAGGAGGTTCCCCACAGTCCCGACCTACTGTTTCTCCACCTCTGCGAGATGGTGGCCCCTAGGGCTCAGTCTGAGGCAGCTGCTTCTCCAATGAAAGGCCAGCTGGGATCCGGGTGGACTAGGAGCAGGACTCCAGTCAAGGCCCATTTCAGTTCCACAGAGGGTGCTTGTGCTTCTGGTGGCCCCCAAAAGCAAGCTCTCTGCCAGCGGAGAGCTGTTCTCTGAGCTGCAGGAGGAAGAGCCTGCTTCGAGAACTGCCCACGGAAGGTAACAAAGGCAAAAAGTAGCAGGGGGCTGCGAGGTCAGGAGGGCACAGGGCAGTTATGCCCAAACACAGTCCTCAAGCAATTCCTTCAGCACATCATTGACAACATGCTGGCAAGTGGCTGGCACATTGCAGAGGCTAACGGCATCCCCAGGTGCTCCTTGTGGTGGTGCAGAAAGCCCTTTTGCATTCCTCCTCCTTATGGATTTGGAGCCAAGTCTTTTCCCTCTTGCAGGTCCAGCTTTAGGAAGCAGCGAGTCCCCTGGGGCATTCTCTGCAAAGCTCTGTGAAGAGAGACAGCAGGTGCCAGTTCTTCATACACATATACACATATAGTCCCGGGGGGAGAGGGGGAAGCAGGGGCAGGGGAGCTGGGAGGACAGGTGAACCCATGCTCCAGATGGTTCTCCTCAAGGGCTGTTAACCCAGCCCATGGTGAGGTAGAGATGCACCCAAAGGGCACTTCCTGCCCTGGCCTGAGGGCCAGGGCATGGTCATAGAGGCAGGAGAGTTTCTGCACCCTTCTTGCTGAAGGCATCCACACAGCTGCTGCACTCCCCTAGGAGCATTGCCAGGGGGTGCAGCAGAGGTTTGGTCTTGGCACCTGGGGGAGTCACAGCTGCAGGCTGTGGCACTGGTGGCAGCTGCAGCCAGGCAGGCACCTTGGTGCTGAGGGCACCACGAGGATGCAGGGTTGCTGTGCCTTCCTCCATGGGCTCCTCCTTTGGGAGTGCTAAGGGGCAGGGGTGGGGAAAAGCATGGCTGAGCTCCCCCAAGGGCCCCCCTGCACTCTCAGGTGCCTCTCCACAGCAAGAGGCAGGCTGAGAGCTGCCTCAGGCTCTGGGCAGGAGCCACCCTGGCCATTCTTCCCACCCTGCTGCCCCAGCCAGCTTCCTCCTTTGTAGTGCAGAGGCAGCAGCTGACTGACTCCCCTGCCAGAGCTCCAGCAAGGCAAGCTCAGCCCCAGCTGCACACTGACAAGCCACAAAGAGCTCCTCAGGCTCTGCAGAATAAGGCCCCTGTGCTCCATGAAGGGAGGAACCCAGTGCAGGGCCATCCTGGAGAGCCAGGAGAGGACTGCTGGGCAGCTGGTGTGTGTTGGGAAGGGCTCTGAGGAAGCAGGGAGCATTAGGGTCACCCGACTGAGGAGCCCCCATAGCCTTGCTCAGTGCTCAGGAAAGGGTTCAGGGAGCTGGGGAGCAAGGCATGCTCTGGGCACAGGGGAAGGCCACACAGCCTGCAGGCCTGGGATGGGCCCCTGCATGCTGAGCACAGCCTCCTGGAGGAGTGCCAAGCCCCTGGGGAAGGCAGTCTGCAGGCAGGACTGCTCTGGGGACAGGCCCCAAGGCAACTGCAGGGCCAGGCCTCCTGGCACTCAGCTCAGGGCTTGAGGGGGCCTGAGCTAAGCAGTAGGGAGCAGCAGAAGCAGGGCTCCACCCTCAGGGAAGGCAAGCCAGCAGTCAAGGGAGGGTGCCATAACTTTCTCCTCTAGCACATCCATTGCTCCCAAACAGGGAACATGTGCAGAGAGGGTTCGCCATTCTGCCTGCATGCACAATGATCTGCTGGTCTTGGAGGGAGGGTCATTCCCAGTCGGTTCTGTGGGTGCACCGCCATCTCACGTTAGGTGCCACACGCCGAAAGCTGTGCAGCAGCCCTCGCTCCTTCCACCTGGGGCGCAGTGGTGGGGAAGGCCAGCAGGGACACCGGGATTGGTCCTGCTCCCCTCCCCCAGTGAGGGGGTAGTGCCGCCCCTGCCGACTTGTTCATCCCCTGGCCATGGCATGGCCTATCCCCCTCCCACAGGTGGAGGGGAAAAGCGGCGCGGCTTGCTGCTGGGGTGGGCTGGTGCACCCGGTTGACCCTGCCAGGAGCATATGCCTGTCTCAAAGATTAAGCCATGCATGTCTAAGTACCCCTTCTGCTGCAGACAATCTGCAGCCTGAGCCCATGGCTTTGATGCCGTGGTGATAATCCCCTGGTACTCAGGTTAGCACTCACCACTCTACTCACACCAGAGGCACAGAGCCTGCCCTGGGAAGATGTGGGCAAGCTTGCCCACATCTCCTAGCCACTGGCTCTGGCACAGCCAGCCAGCCAGCTCCAAGGCCTCCCATGGCAGTGGCACATTGCCAGGCCTTGGGTTGGATGAATCCCCCTTGGAACAAGTGAAGCTCCCCATTGTACACACACTTGCCGGCGCAAGGGCTGCCGTGCTGAGCCCACAGCAGTCAGCTCACAGCTGCCCTGTGCAGGGCTGAGGCTCTAACACAGAACCAAGCAGGCAGAAGTCACACGTTGCTGTTGTGAAGTGTTATCTGATAGGATGAGGGGTTTGTTGCTGTTCTCTTTGTGTCCTTTTATACCTGGGGCTTCTAGGAGAGCCCACAGAAATAAACGCCCTGAAAGTGGCAAGTTTTTCTCCAGTAAGGGATTGCGCTATCATCCTTGCACTGGCCCCTGCAGGTAATGCAGTGGTCCTGAACTCACAGCACAAGCCTCTCACTTAGGCCTGCAGGCAATGTAGGCTATGAAATCAATTGAAGTGTTGCTTATTTTTCCCTGCAGGAGCCAACCAGCCCAGTCAGCCTTCACTCAATGGGAAGACTTACACCAAGGCTTCACTTGCTCCCGTGGTCTGAGAGAAGGGCTCTGAGACTGCCGATATTCTCCCAACAGAAAGCGCTGGCTGGCCCCTCTGCTCCAACCGCACCAAACTCACCCTGGCAGTGCAGTCACAGCCTAAACCCCTCACTGCTAAGCTGAAGCTGGAACCCATTACCCCTTTTCTGATCTCAAGATCCCCACTAAACTCCAGATCTCATGCCCTGGGTCCTGGCCGTCAAATGTTAGGCAATACCATAGCTCACATTCTGAAGCCTCATCCCTAACTTCAAGCCTAAATCCTGTGCCAAAAAGCTACCTCATACACTACTCAACGACAAGAAACCTTCAATAAAAGAGGGAACCTACTGCTAAGGCTTTCCCAAAACAATAACTCTCCTCCTTAACTCAAACAAGAGAGATCTAACACCTACGTGAACCCTGCACACTAACCACAGAGTACAAAGCATCACCTGATGCCAAAGGCTAATTCATAAGGGTTATACTTACTCTTCTACACACTAACAACATTCCTAAAACCCAGAGCCTTGCACCCATCCTCAAAGGCAAGTTCGAAGACATTTGATCCCTGGGAGACAGAGGAAGGGCAGTGGCTATGAGGAGTGAAAAGAGGTGGAGATGAGAGGAGAGACAAGAGGCAAGTGAAAGAGAGCAACAGGTGAAGGTGCGAGGGCTGGGCTAAAGGTTGTGAGGTCACTTGCGCTGCAGGAAGCTGCTTGGTGAGGAGCATGAGGCAGGCATTGTGAGGTGCTCCTGGGAAAATGAAGGGCATGGCAGGAGGGCCAGAGGTGGTTAAGGTGGCAGAGGCAGAGGCAGGCTGGAGGGAGAGCGCTTGGGTGCTGATGAGGAGGTGCTCTGTGTTGCCTCAGCGAAGCACGCAGGAGCTGGAGGCAGGCGCGGGAGGACAGGAAGGGCTGCCAGGTGGCAGCCAGGAGAGAGGACCTGTTTTGGGGAGGTAAGGGGCCTTCCTGCACTCTTGCTGCAGCTGGGACAGGGTCCGGGAGAGCCTGGGTGGGAAGCCCGACCCCACGCCTAAGCACTAACCTGAGGCCCTCACCTGTGCGGGAGGCACACACCAGTGTGCTCCTGGGGCAGAGCCAGGCCTCGTGAAAACACATGAAGGGCCAGGAGAGAGGAGGCCGCTCTATGTCCTTGTTGCACAAACACACCAGGAAAACTGCCCCAGGTCTTTTGGCACAGACCCAGCCCCTCGCATCACCCATTCCCAGGCTGGCTGTATATGCTAGAGCTGTGGGGAGGACATTTGGTACGTGGCCAGCTCCATCCTTCTGCTGGGTTCATTTGCTGAACTGTGGGGACTGCCCCAAGGGCAAGGGAGTGTTTCTCCCACCCTTGGCCTCCAGGCCTGAGCCATCTCTGCCACATGCCAGGCTCCCAGAGTGGCACCTCCATTGCACCCATGGATCTCCAGCCTGCAGGGACCTTGCACATATGGCATAGTCTCGTCTCCAGCCCTGCCTCTACCCACATCTTTTATAGCTCCTGACTGCTGGAGCAGAAAAGCCCACCATTCCCTGACAGCATTCTGTGCTTGCCACTTCTTCAACTCCTTATTCACCTGGAACACCAGCTCCTTCCCAGCACAGCTGCATTCCAGGCTCTTGGCCCTAGCCAGTCCTGCTTCACGGAGTGATTCCAAATTCCTGAGGCAGGAATTTGCAGCTGCCTTGCTTGAAAGAAGTGAGGTGCCCACCAGCCCATTGCTGCAGCCTGTCAAGTTCCCTCTGAAGAGCAGCATCAGTAAGGCCAATGAGTGCACTCAGGGCCCTAAGAGAAGCCTCCCCTCCCAGCAAGGTGTGTCCTCAGTCTTACCTTGGTCTGGCTTCAGGGGCTTGCTGGAGAAGGACGGAATTCCTGTGGGTAGGTATATCTCATGGCATACAGACTTCAAACAGGCATGGGGAAGTGGGAAAGGCACCTGGCATCAGAGACTTGTGGCATTGTGGGCAGGTTCCAGCTGCCTACGAGGTGCCCCAGAGGCTGGGCAGGCTTGGGGAGGAAAGGTCTGAGGCATTCCTGGAGAGCCCTGCAGGGCCACATGGGCTCTGGGGACAGGGTGCAAGCTGCCTCCAGGGAGCCCCACAGGGCTGGGCAGGCTTTGGGGGAAGGGTCTGAGCTAGCCCCAGAGAGCCCCACAGCACCTGCCAGGCTCAGCGGGGAAGGCTGCAAGCTGGCTCGAGGGAGCCACAAAGGGATGGGCAGCACTGCTTGCGGGTGGGCAGGGGTCACTCAGGTGCTTCCCGCTGAGCAGGGGGTCAGCACAGTGGGCACATCCGAGCCATTGGCAAGGCTGGCCACACAGGAGGAATCGCAGGGGCAAGGCCCTGCACACTTGCAGGCCAGGCCCCATGCTGCTCTGCCCAGGGCCTGAGATGGCCCAAGGGAACTCGCAGGGAGCAGGGAGGCCCACTTGCTCCCTAAGGAACGGGCAGCTGGGAACCAAGGCTCATTACACAGCTGGCAGTGCAGGGGCCTCTCCAGCCGGGGCCCAGTCCAGCAGTACCCAAGAAAGTTTTGCCAGGCAGGCCCAGAGGTGGTAGCCAGGTTCAACCAAGAGGCCAAGTCTTCAGGCAATTTTGTGGTGATGAGGCAGAGCTGAGGCCTAACCAGCAAGTCAAGGAAGGATCAGGACCACTGATGGTAAGCAGGGTCAGACCCAGTCCAGTGATGGTCGGGCAAGTCCACAGTGACAAGGTAGGTCTGCAGTCCAGCTGGAACGACAGGCCACAGGCCAGATCAGCAAAGTTCACGGCCAGCCATAGGCATGGCTGTGATGGAGCTGCACACATATACTCCTCCAACAGCATTCAGACAGGCACTGAAGATCCCGGCCTCAGCTTCAGGGGACCTCCTGGGCACATAGGCACAAACTTGCTTCAGGAAAGAGCTACCTGCCTGGTCATCTCATTAGTGGCACACCTGAAGGAATGCACAAGAGTCCTACTGTGCCTACTACTATGCAGACAAGCTTGAGCCTGAGCTGGAGGAAGAAGGCATCCCTCCTGGCACTGTGGTAACAAAATCCAAATGGGACTTTGCTGACGCCTTGATTCTGCTGAGTGAGTCCTGGGCAGGTATGCAGAAAAGCACTGCATTAGGAGAAATGCTCTGTGAGTTCCTGGGACTTCTGTCAGAGCCCTGAGTGCACTAAGAAGCCTGGATGGCCCTGAGCAGCCTCACCTGGGCCCTGGCTGCCCAAGGCCCCTGCCATGGGAGCTGAGCTATGCCCCTGGGCTACTGGCTCCCCACCCCTTTGGGAGTGGCTGGCCCCTGCTGCTCCCTCACAGCTGAAGACTCAAGAGGCCAAGTGCCACAGGGTTTTTTCCTAAACCTACTGAAGAGTCTGGTGTCACCAACAGTTGTAAGCCATGGGTGCTGTTTAGTACAGATGTGAATGTGCCTGAACCAGGCAACTCTGGAAAATACCTGGCTCTTTGTGTCAACCCCTCAACTGCATTGTCCCACCCAGAGCTGCAAGAGAAACCTGAGCCTCAGCTACTGAGTGTCAGAAGGGTGCTGCTAAGACCAGTGCAGAAAGTTCCTATCTTGAATGGCTATGCATTCCCAAGACAAATTGCTCTCTCCAGACATGCCAATAAAAAAAATCACCTATAATTTATCTCACTGTCCATGCGGACATAAAATCCACGTGTCTCCCTAACTTTAATTTAAGCATAAGAGCAGCAGTTAAAGACTGGCTACACCTGCCTGATTGTGCATCTAACTTTATATTTTATTCAAGGACTTCCCCACAGCAGGAGAAAGTGCTTGTTTACAAATCTGTGCTATTACACTCACCACTTGGGCTTTTTCTTTCTTTTTTTTTAATATGTTGTCCATCCCCCCCACCCCATGTGCCTCCCCACCACCCATTCATCGTCACCTGCTTGCTTGCTTGTGTTCCCTTCTCTCCCTGGCCCCAGCTTCCTAAACTTTGTGGCCAGCATGTTGCTGTGGCAGAGGAAGAATCTCTGACCACAGGCTGACCAGCACCCCCACTGCATCTGCCCCCAACACTGCACAGGCACACAGTGCCCGCAGCAGGGCCGTCCCACCAGGATTCACAAGCTCTTTCTGGGCACTCAGGGAAGCAGATTCTGTGCACATCACCTGTTTCAGCTGACATCTGCCCCCTACCATCCCTGGCCCACATCCCACCACCACCCTGGACACCCTGCAGACCAAGCTCTCTGGGAGGCCTGTTTATTGCCAAGGTCAAGGGTGGGGGGAGGCAGGTGGTATTGCTTAAGGGAAGGAAAAATAAAAACCACACCTTCCCCCACCTCTTTCCCCTGCCATACAGGGAAGGGCACACCAGCCCAGTGAATGGGAGCTACGAGGTTGAGGGGCCGCAGGGCAGAGTGCAGCACAGCACAGCGCAGTGCAGCGCAGCATGGCATGGCATGGCATGGCATGGAGATGATGTTGACCCTGCTCTGGCCTGCCCACCAGGACTGGGGAAAATGGCCACCTGGCTGCAGCTGAGGTTGGGGTGGGACAGCAGCACTACCTGGACCTTGGAGGGACACCAGATTTACCTGGCGGGGTGACCCCACATTTACCCTGTGCCCACATGAGTGCCCTCCAGAGGGCCAGCCAACACCAGGAGAAACAATTTCCAGGGAACCACGGGGGCCATGGGGGGAGAGCGACAGCAGGTCTACCCCACAGCAGGGCAGAGTGAGCATCTCTCACATGCACCCACCCTGGGATGGGAGAGCAAAACCACATCTACCTCACAGCCTGCCTCATGGGGAAAGACATGTCAGAGCCAGACCTGCCAACCTGCTGCTGCCACCATCACCCAGGATTGGGGGGGGAGGCGGGGGGGACAAAGGGGGGTGCCCTTTCTGAGCAGACTTTGGCAGACACCATCACCTTTTTCAGCCACCACCTCAGCCTGCTCCCAAGCAGGGCAGAAAGGGAATGAAAGAGGAGGAAAACAAAACAAAACAAAAAAACGGAGCTGTACAGCCCTCATGTGAGGAAGAACCCCTTGCTCCCCCTGCCCCTATCGCTGTCACTACCAACAGTGGTGATGGTAGGCTGACGGGCCTTGCAGGAATGCAGGGCCAGGCCACCCAGCCCCCCAGCACACCTCCTGCTTAAAACTCCCAAAGTCACAAGGATCAGGAGGCCTCACTTTTACGGTCCAATTTGGTACTGAAGAGCAAGAACAAGCAAGCTTCTGCCCTCCCTCAGCTTGCCTTAGCACATCCAGGTCACTGGTTGACAGCTGGACCACCCCTTTCAGACAGCCCACCTGATGCTGTCCTCAGAGCAGGTCATGCCCAACACACACTGGGAACTTGGCAGCAGAAGGCAGAGCCCCTTGGGGGCTTGCCCCAACCTCACTGGGCCAGTGGAAAAGAAAAAAAGATCAGGACAGTGCTATTGCACTGCTGCCCAGGCCACAGCAGGGCCTCAGCAGGGCCTCCTGCTTCCTCTGCACCTCCTATGTCTCTTTGCAGTGCAAACTAGAGTCAAGCTCAACAGGCTCTTTCTTCTTTCCTTGCTCATTCTACCAGACCTTTCCACCTAGCCAAGGACTAACTGGAAACACCCAGCACCCCAAGGGCACTCAGAGGCCTTCATTGGAAGCCTTCATTGCTCTGACCAACCTCACCTGGGGCCTTCACCTGCTCCCTCTGACCAGCAGCTCTATCAATGCTCAGCTTGGGGCTTTCAGGCTATGCCTGAGCTCTGTCTTAGGGCTGTGTGCTCCAGCTCTGGTGCTCAAGTGCTGCTTGGCCTCCCTGAGGGACTTTGCATGGGGCCTGTTATACTGCCCTGCCTGAGGATCCCTGGGCTCTCAGGAGAACCTCTTGGCACCACCATGCTCTGCTCACCTGGCTCTGCTGCTGTGGGACTTTGCCCACTTGCTGAGCTCACTGTCTGGCCTGGGTTGTGGGCCCCAGCCCCTCCCCCTTGACTGCTGGCTTGCCTTCCCTGAGGGTGGAGCCCTGCTTCTGCTGCTCCCTAATGCTTAGCTCAGGCCCCCTCAAGCCCTCAGCTGAGCACCAGGAGGCCTGGCCTTGGGGAGTTGCTTTGGGGCCAGTCCCCAGGGCAGTCCTGCAGACTGCCTTCCCCAGGGACTTGGGAGTCCTCCAGGAGGCTGGGCTCAGCATGCAGAGGCACCTCACAGCCCTGAAAGCTCTGTTGCCTTCCCCTGTGCCCACAGCATCCCTTGATCCCCAGCTCCCTGAACCCTTTCCTGAGCACTGACCAAGGCTATGGGGGGTCATCAGTCCACTGACCCCAGTGCTCCCTGCTTCCTCAGAGCCCTTCCCAACACACACCAGCTGCACAGCAGTCACCTCCTGGCTCTTCAGGATGGCCCAAGAAGGGGTGTCCCCCTGTATGGAGCACAGGAACCTTATTCTCCAGACCCTGAGGACCTCTTCGTGCCTTGTCAGTGGGCAGCTGTGGCTGAGCTTGCCTTGCTAGAGCAAAGTCCCCCAAGTGTCAAGACCATACCTCTGCGGGACCTCCCTGGCAATGCTCCTAGGTGAGTACAGTGACTGTGTGGATCTCTTCAGAAAGAAAGATGCAGAAACCCTACCACCCTGCTGCTTCTATGACTTCATGCCAGGGAAGGAATTGTCCTTTGGGGGCATCTCTACCTCATCATGCCCTGAGATAACAGCCCTTGAGGGGGACCATCTGGAGCACAGGTTCACCTGTCCTTCTAACCCCTTCCCCCCTGGGTGGGGGTGGGGGCAAGGGAGGGGCTATACTTTTTTCTTCTCTCTCACTTATTTTTTTTTAATGTGGGGGCAGGGGAGAAGGAAGGATGTCCCTGTGTGGATTACAGGGGGCTGAATGATGTGAGAGTAAAGAAGTGGCACCCCCTGTCTCTCTTCACAGAGCTCCCTGAATCTCCCAGGGGACTTGCCAGTGCATAAAGCTGAACCTGCAAGAGGGAAAAGACTTGGCTCCAAACCCATAAGGAGGAGGAATGCAAAAGGGCTTTCTGCACCACAGAAGGCCACCAGGAGTACCTGGGGATGCCGTTAGCCTCTGCAATGTGCCAGCCACTTTCCCAGCATGCAACCGAAATTTGGATGCAGCCCTTGTGTGTGAACTCCCTGCGCCTTTTCCTTGGAGACACTTCCTCACTGCCACAGCAGAGGAGGAGCTTCTTGCAGAAGCAACACATCTTCTTCTGCCAAATTGGCAGGATTTGCTGTGCCACAGCAAGTGACCTGCTC
>NW_026991505.1:1255000-1335000 GCF_036370855.1 Dromaius novaehollandiae
GTCCGTTATTACTCTTTCTTTGCTATTCTAGCACTCTCCCTCATGAACAAGCTGTAAGCAGTGTACCTGGTAAAAAGCAGATGCAACCAGCCTTGAGGCACCCAGCACATGGAGCTGAAGCATGCCATAAAAGGAAAGGTTTCTGATTATGCTCTTTGATTGGTTAGGAGCATCTGGACCATGTGAGAGAGTACATAAAAGGCCTTGTTATGGGTGGGAGGTGCAGAGTTGCTGCCATGTGCTCTTCTGTATAGTGCTATAGAAAGAAATCTTTTGTTCTGACCTAACCCAGAAGTATTGAGAATTTCTTCAACATGTTGCCTTTAACTCAGGCGGTCCTATGCTGAAACAGAAGGTACCTTCCCTGTCAACATCAAGCACAGTCCATCCAAGCTGCTTCTGCCTCCACCCTCCCACAAGTTCTCTTCCCTCATGGGCTGCCCCACTCCATTCACTTGAGCACCTCTCCATGCCAGCCTGCTGCTTCTGAGCAGCTTCTTGCTGCAGAAGTAACCTCACAGCCTATGGCCCAGCCCTCACACCTTCACTTACACCTCCCTCTTGCCTGCCTCTGCCCTCTCCTCTCTGCTCCACGCCCCTTCACTCACACAACACACCACCTGCCCTGCCCTTCCTCTGCCTCCTAGGCCGCAAACCCCTTCCAGCTCGGCTTACAAGGTGACTGGACAGTTAGGGGCTGCCAGGGAGCAGCTTTGGGCTGAGGCTTCAGGCATCGGTGGAGAGTCTGGGCTTTGCTTAGTGGGCTTATGGAAAGCTTTTGGGGGATGGTTCCATTTTGTTTGTCTTGTTAGGGAAAGCACGCTAATTCTTTTCCTTGGGGTGGGGGAGTGGTGAGAGGAACTTGAATGCCTAAATGCCTGTCCCCTCATCCCAGTCCTGAGCACCTGTTACGATGAGTGGGAGCAGGGGATTGGGCCCATAGCCCGGTGGTGTTTGGAGATGAGATTTGGAATCCCTGAGACACGTTTCCTTCATTCTCTGTCTCCACTCTCTTCCATCCTGCAGGAAATGACTGCACTTCCTTCCCTTTCTGCAGGCCACATTCTTCTTCCAGACACTGTTCAACAAGGACCACCTTGGTCAGTTCCTGCTATGGGAGGTGGTTTCCACTTTGGGGAGCAGTCCGGCAGGACCCCTGCCCTTCTGATACCCCCCAGCCTCGGGATCACATCTCACAGGGCACAGAGCGACAGAGCCCTGGGGCACCTTGTGGAGGGGCGAATGCTTATCCTCAATCTCATGGCCCTTTGCCATGGCACCAATGCACTCCCATGGCCTGGTGTGTGCAGATACGCTGCGTGTCAATCCCTGCATACGTGGTTCTGGGAGGGGATGTTTGCCATTTCAGTATTTCCCCCAGAGCTCACCCTCTAATATGTTGTCACAGCCCTGGGCCCACCAAAAAACTGTCACAGGTAGCTCAACTTCTGCCAGTGGGGACCTGGCAATTTCTATGCCTATTCCAAGGTATCTGGCAGTTTCCCTGAGGGAAGAACACAATCTATCTCATTTGTTTAGTTGAAGTCACATTAGAGGTCAGTCTCTTGCTGCCAGTGATCAGCCCTCAAGACTAGAAGTCTTCTCGATCCAAAAGAATCAAAATCCAAAGAGGCAATTTCAGATCTTGGTCAGCCCCTGTCTCCAGCATGTAAGATCAAATACAGAGGGCAGCTCCCCACATAACTGAGCATAAGATCAAGGTCTGCAAAACAGCTACAGTGCTTCTTTCTAAATTTGTGGTTGGTTTGTTTCAGTTTTCCAATGAGGACAGGACAAATCTAAGCTCCATGAGGTAGCCCACAAAGTCCAAAATGAAAGCTCTACATTTCAGTGGACTGCTTCACTAAAAAGTTGTTTTTCTTGGCTTAAATCAGATTAGGAATTGATGCCCTTGGGCTGGAATGCTCTATTTGCAGAAATGGTTTTCCTTCAATACCTTGTACTTGCATTTCCTCTGGATTTAAATTTCCTCAGTAGGCCATTAACGTGGAGTAAGTTGCCCCAGTATCTACTAAAAGCTCAGGGTAAGTGGCCATTAACTCTTATTAGGGTCCTAGCTCAGTCTCCTACCACTGATTCAGATGCTGCTAGTGCTTCCGGTTCCCCTAGAAGCAGATTTGGGCACTGAAACAGTATAAGGGGGGAGCAAGGGCAAAACCATTACTCGAGTCTCCCAGCGTTTGTTGCGCAAGCGTATGTCTTACCTTACTTGAATCCCCAGATCTCCCTGCTCATTTAAAAGCTCAGTTATCCCAGACTTACTAGTGGTTCATTTGCTGAGGTTTCTGATCCCCCAAGCAATGACCCAAGAAGGTCAGCTTACCCATACCAAATGAAGCACCTTGAGACCATTGCTCAGAGGGTGTCCCCTCCCAAGTCTGTAACAGCCATTCCTCTTGACAGAGAGCTATAGCCCTACCCTTACTGAGACCTGAGGTACCTTCAATTTCTTTCCACTTTTCCAGAATTTCTGCTAGCAGTGAACCCCAATTTTACCTTCCCCACTGAACCTCCCATGACTCATGCTGACCCAGTTTTAGTACCTCCCTAGTGAGTGCCACTACTGCAACGACTGTCAGGTGAACTCAGCCTGTGCCAGCTGTGTCAAATGCAGTTCCAGTGCTCACCAGATTGGAGGCCAGCAGTGTCCCACCTGGGTCACCAAAACTGCTAAAATATTATCAGTGTACAGAGATTGACGTTAAGGAAGCTCATCTCCCTACATAGTCTTCAAGTGATTTTCAACATTCTCGCTTTCTCCTCCAAGCCCCACTAGACTGACACCCCTCCCCTCCCCTCCAACTAGACTGACAATGTGCTGTCAGTGCAAAGACAATATGTTCTGGAACAGGAGTCAAACACAAAGGGAAGCAGGAGAAATGGTGAATACAGCTCAGAACTGACTTCACATCTAAAGGTGACCCCTGAGCTCCTTTAATCAATGATTTGCTCACAGGAGCTCAGAGCGGCTCAGTGACCAACCTGGATAAACTGCCCTTTTCCCCTGTCTTGCATCTCTAGTGAAATCTCTGGCAAGCTACAGATGTAGCAGTTCCCAGGAGCAGTTCAGGCCCCTGGGCACAGAAGGGAGGTTCCTGCACGACTTAGAAACTGCATTGGTCCTTGCTGTAACTTTCCCCCTGGGGGATTTTGGGAGACACCCTCAAAAGCAATCTCAACCATGCTATAAGCTAAACCATTATGCAGTGAAGGGATGAGCTCTCCAACTGGAGAAGAGATCTGTTCTTCTGGCTTCACTCTCTACTTGAAAGGGGGGGGGCAGATTTTCCTGCTAAGAAATAGCTACCCAGACAATCTGACCTCTTGTAAGAGGGTAGTCACCCATCAAGTCAGACATCAGAAGCACTAAAAGTGCAGCCTAGCTATAAAAACTGTAGCAGCAATCATTTGCTAACAGAGCCTCTGATCCCTAACCTCACGGAAGTACCAGAAGGAGAAAGACAGAGGCAAGGTACATAAGAATGTTGGGCAGGAAGTGTTGCAGGGAGATTTCCTTGACTGTCATGAGCTGCCTTCTTGGTTCCGTGTTTTCAGTCCCAGCAAGGAGAAAAGGTTTGGCAGATTTTGGCAAGAAGCCTTGTTGCATGAGACAACAACTTCACTGGCCTCCTGGCCATCTGGAGTGGTTAGCTGTAGCACAGCATGCAGTGCACAGATGCAATGATTACTGTCCTTCATTGTAAGCATAATCAGCCTTCTTGTGCGTGATCAGTTTGTTGTTGTGACACACTGTGGAGTGTGTACTTGAGTTCTTTTGGATCTTGACCGGAAGGAGATTCACACGCACAAGGCTGGAGAACAGCCAAATGCCTTTATTGCTGTAAGGCGATCTGTGATTCATATTGTTACAAGACAACCCTGAGAAGCTCAGAAAGAATGTTCGAAGTAGGTAGATTTGGATAACTTCTATCTTAGATAGAATTTGCTTAGCATGAGTAGCCGCACACTTGCTTAGCATAAGTAGCTAAATTTGCTGAAGCCTTAGGCTGCGCTCCTAGTTCGTTAAGAAAAGGCCTCAGAGCTGGTGCAGGCTGGAAAGATAAGGGAGTTACAAGCAGTCTGCATTCCTGTGCCCCACTCTCCGAAAGGGAGGATGCCAAGGCTGAGAAATAAGGCCTATTTGGGCGCCAAGACCTTGGGAAGCAAAAAGCTTCCTCTCACTGTTAAAACAGTGATGATTAAGGGGTCTGGATTATGTCTTCTTCCTCAGGGCCTTGGAAGATAACACCTACTGACCCAGCTGGGGCAGTGTTAATTAATTGACCAGGACCTTGAGAAGCAGGGGTGGGACCCAGGGAAATGTGAAGAAATCATTAACCAATCAATGTAAAAGAGGAAGGAAGTCACAAATATGGCAAATTTGATTGTATAAATGCTACCTGAAAAATTGGGGGGGGGGGGGGGGATGGTGTGCTCAATTTGTGGAAAACCACCGAGCACCCAGGCTTGCGCAACTCTGAAATAAATAAACAAATGTCTCTCCTGAGTGTGTAATTATTGGCTTATTGCACACCGGGCAACGAATCCGCTTTTCGGACAACAATATCAGCATATGCTATAGCAGGTTCTGCTGCATGGTGACTCAGTTCTTGCCCAGTAGATTGTACTGTTTATGCTGTTCGAGGAGCTGCGATGTGTGAACCCCTAAGCTACTGCTGAGGGAGATGGGGCATCCCCGGTGCTGCTGCCCCACTGAGGACACTGCAGCTGGTCCATGTCTTGCTGGTCGATGGTGCCCTTGCTGTTATAGACCAGAGTGCTGGACAGCAGTACGGCTAGCACGAAGATCCATGCGTCATTCTTGGTGTTTCCCTGGAACAAACAGCCCTGGATGATACCAAGAAACTGTGTGCAAGGCCTGCTAAGAGTTAGCAAATCCCCAGATCCCCAGGGAACAGGGAAAACTTTTGGGTGCTGGCTCAGGGTTGGTCTTGGCCTTGGTGCTTAGGGTTTGCGGTAGGGGCTAGAGCTTTGGCAGAGGGCTGTGGGTTGGAGTGGGGGTGAGGGCTGCAGCCCGGTGCAGCACCCCAAGGCGAGCGATGAGGCCTTGGGATTAGCTTCAGGCACAGGGTCCGAGTTTAGGGAAGCGGGCAGAGATGGAGGCTTCACTGTAGCCCTTGGGGTTTGGCCTTGGCGAATTTAGGACGCCAAGGCAGCAAGGTGCAAGGGTGGGGCTTCAGGTCAGTGCTTAGGCATGGGGTGGGGGCCTCCCGGAGGGGCTCTGCCAGGTCCTGTCCCAGCTGCAGAACCACTGCCTCAAGGCCCCTTACCTCCCCACAACATGGCCTCTCTCCTGGCTGCCACCTGGCAGCCCTTCCTGTCCTCCCGCGCCTGCCTCCAGCTCCTGCGTGCTTCGCTGAGGCAACACAGAGCACCTCCTCATCAGCACCCAAGCACTCTCCCTCCAGCCTGCCTCTGCCTCTGCCACCCCAGCCACCTGCGGCCCTCCTGCCATGCCCTTCATTTTCCCAGGAGCACCTCACAGTGCCCGCCTCCTGCTCCTCACCAATCACATTGCTGCAGCACAAGTGACCTCACAATCTACAGCACAGCCCTCACACCTTCACCGCCACCTCCCTCTTGCCTGCCTCTGCCCTCTGCCTTCAGCTCCACGCCCCTGCACTCCAACACCCCACCTGCCCTGCTCTTCTTCTGCCTCCCAGGCCCCCAACCCCTTCCAGCTCGGCTTACAAGAAGGCTGGGTGCTTAGGGGCTGCGCCAGAGCAAGTTTGGCCTTAGGCTTCAGGCATGCGTGCAGGCTTTGGGCTTTGTGCTGAGTGGGGTCAGGCAAAGCTTTTGGCTCCAGCCTCAGTGTTTGGCTTGGCCTTGCGGCTCAGCACACCTCCCCCCACCCCACTACCTGTTTACCCTCCTGGCATGCCCCTGACCTTCCCAGCAGCACCTCACAGTGCCAGATTCCTGCTCCTCACCAATCAGATTGCTGCAGCACAAGTGACCTCGCAGCCAAGAACCCAGCCCTCACCCCTGCACTTGCAGCTCCCCCTCGCCTGCCTCTGCCCTCTGCTCTCAGCTCCAGGTGCTTGCACTCCAAGACCAAACACCAGCCCTGCCAGGCCTCTGCCTCTGCCTGCCAGGCCCCAAACGCCTTGGCGCTAGGCTTACAAGACGCCTGCAGGGTTAGGGGCTTTGCGGGAGCAGCATAGGGCTTAGGCTTCAGGCCTCAGTGGGGAGGTTGTGCTTTGCAGCTGCTGGGCTTTGGGAAAGCTTTTGGGTGATGGCTGAGTGCTGGCCTTCCTGTTTCTGCTGAGGGTTTTGGGAATGGGCAAACTCTGTGGCCCGGGGTGTGTGTCTGTGTGTGGGTGAGACCTAGAGCGTGCTCTAGCACTTGAAGGCAAGCGATGAGGGCTAGGCCTTAGCTTCAGACACCGGGCAAGAGTGAGGGTAGGGGGTAAGGATTCAGGCTGCAGCACAGCCGTTTGGGTTTGGCCTTAGTGGCTAGAGGAGGGGAAGGAGGGAAGGCAGAAGGGTAGAGCTTCATCTTAGTGGTGAGGCCCCCTCGATTCCCCAAGGCCAAACCCCAAGGGCCACACTGAAGCCTCCGTCTCTGCCCGCTTCCCCAAACTCAGACCCTGTGCCTGAAGCTAATCCCAAGGCCTCATCGCTCGCCTTGGGGTGCTGCACCGGGCTGCAGCCCTCACCCCCACTCCAACCCACAGCCCTCTGCCAAAGCTCTAGCCCCTACCGCAAACCCTGAGCACCAAGGCCAAGCCCTACACTGAGCCAGCAGCCAAAAGCTTTGCCTGACCCCACTCAGCACAAAGCCCAAAGCCTGCACGCATGCCTGAAGCCTAAGGCCAAACTTGCTCTGGCGCAGCCCCTAAGCACCCAGCCTTCTTGTAAGCCCAGCTGGAAGGGCTTGGGGGCCTGGGAGGCAGAAGAAGAGCAGGGCAGGTGGGGTGTTGGAGTGCAGGGGCGTGGAGCTGAGGGCAGAGGGCAGAGGCAGGCAAGAGGGAGGTGGTGGTGAAGGTGTGAGGGCTGTGCTGTAGATTGTGAGGTCACTTGTGCTGCAGCAATCTGATTGGTGAGGAGCAGGAGGCGCGCACTGTGAGGAGCTCACGGGAAATCCAGGGCATGCCAGGAGGTCTGTCCAAGGCAAGAATGCAACGTGTGAGGACATGAAGGCTCCATTTTCTCAGACACAGCTGGCCTCCCTTATAGCATCTACGCAATATAAAGCCATTTCCTCCGTGCGGTGCCTGTGCACTTGGCTCTTCTTCCAAAATTGGAGTCATGAAAGTGGTCATGGAATGGTATCCCTAAAGGGCTCGTTGCTTTGCTTTCATTCTCCATGGGCTCAGGTTGATGTGTTCAGTGTCCCATTGTAAGCTGTTAGGGAACCAGGTTTAGATTCAGGGTTCGCTTTTGGGGCCCTGTGTCAGTGGAGATGGTTAAGGATCCCAGAGTAACCTTCCTGAGGCTGTGACACGTTTGTTTGGGTGGGTGATGGCTGAGCATCTTCCTGGAGAGGCAATAAGCTGCCAGCGGAGCTCAGAGCATTTTTGGGAACATCATACAGTGGGGGTGGGCAGTGGGTGGAGCCATACAACACAGGAGACCATCCAAGGTGGAGTCACCGAGCGGTAAAGAGCAAAATCAGGAAATGCATAGGTAAAGGAGGGCTCCGCAATCCCAGGAGAGGCCGTGGAGACCCAGCAGGCTCAGGGAAGAGAGACTGGAGAGCCATCCTTGTACTCTCTTTGGCATGCCATAGGCTGGCTCCAGTGCAGCCTCATAACATATCTTGTGCCCTCGGAAATGCTGCCTGGGCCCTCCGAGCACCCTCCACAGCCACATAAAACGGGAGGCGGGGACTGCCAGTGGCATGAGAACCATCCTCTTGGGTCTGCTTCCTGCTCTCACGAGAATGGGCACAGTGGAGTCGCCTCACGGCCCTGTGGCACCACCATTGGCTCTCTGCTGAGCAGCAGTGCCTGCACGGAGCCCTGCAGGGAGCACAGGGGAGAGGGCCCTGGAGCAGCCGGCCAGGCCAGCGTGGACACCCTCATCTGGGGAAGGGCTTTCTGGGGAGCAGGGACGTGCCTGGAGGGGAGCAAGGGGGTGGTTCCCAGGAAAGGTGAGAAGTGTCATGGCTTCTTTATAAAAGCTGCTAAGGCTATGCATATGATCAGCAGTTGTCATCTGTGGACATTGTGTGGTTCAAATCTCAATACAATACAACCTGGCAACTCTGAGAAATATCGGAGTCTTTGGAACAACCCTTGGGTTGGACTATCAAGACCAGAGTTGCAGGAGAAACTTCAGTCCTGGACATTGTTCACATATTCAGAGGATAAATTGTCAGAGGGCCAGCTTACCCAAATAAATGGACAACTACTTGACTGGGCAATCTTTCTCATGATCATGTCATCACCACCAGCTAACTCTAGGTTGGCTGGATCACTTTAACCTGGAAAAGGGACCTAGCTAGGTGTTTACATAAGGTGTACGTAGGTGTTTAATAAATAGCCACCTGCCACATCATCTAACTCGTGGTGCTCATGAATGGATCAACAAGATTCTCCCTGTCCCTATCTACCATCCAATGAAACCACAGCCAAGGGAATGGGCTTGGTGCAAGCAGTGGGGAAAGAAGACCCTATTGAGATTGACTCTGGTCTGGCACTGAGAAGAGACATAAGGGGTCTGAATGGACCTCTCTGAAAGCACATGAGTGGAGAAGAAGTGGGACACTGCTCTGGTGGTTTTTTCACTCACTTGGCTAGGTAGGGTTGATCAGGTGCTGCACATGGCTAGACAAACGTGCTGCCCTGTTTGCACTCAGCCAGTCCATTTTAAACTCTTTTCTCTCATGCTTCTTTCTCCCCAGTCCCCTTTAGGCAATAACCCCTCCAGTCCAGAAGGTTGTCAAGCAGAGCCACTCGAGTGGCCTCATCTGGGAGCGTACACCCCCTCCAAGGCCCCAGGGGCATAATCGCTGCCCCAGGAATGTCCAAGTCTGGGTGCTCCTTTGCACTGATTAGGCTCCTCGCATTCCTCTGCCATCAGTGATCATCTGTTCTTTTTATTGATGGTGACTAGCCTTCCAACACATAAACTCACATTTTAGCCCAGTGTTTGGCCCATATGTTCTGCAAGTGTTAACAAGCCACAGAAATGCTATGCAGAGGAGTTATTGTGCAGCTCTGGGCACAGTGTAATCTGCTTCTCCATAACATGCATTCTTAGGAAAAACAGGCACTGGCTAAGGTTGAACAATAAGAAAAGAGTAGCAACTGGGAGAAAACAGGAAGCTGCTTCTTGTTGATCTTGCCCCACCCCTTGCAATCAACTTCCTAAGAAAGCATGGGATCTCATTTTGCTCCCATTGTAGATGACTGCATTAATCAATGCAGACACCGCACAGTAAAAAACAAACAAACAAACAAAGAGCTACTATGGAGTTAGTGGCTAGGTATAGGTAGAGGTATATATAGGTAGAGGTGTATATAGTAGTGTAAACAAGGAAGGAGGCAGCAGCAAGGCACAAAAATATAAATCACACCACCCTCCTATAGAAGGTAGTCTTAGAACCACAGTGACGAGCTTAACATAGAGCATTATTATGCATATAAAAGAGCCCATGTCTAAAAACAAACCCAAGAAGCCTGTTTTCACAGAAGGATGAACTGGAGCAAGACAGTAAGGGGATTTCACAGGTGATCTGGCTCAAGTCATTGCCTCTGCTGAAGGATACAGCACGCATGCAGAATGGTGGGTTGCAAGGGAGCACTCACATTGTCTTTGGCCAGTTAGAAACAGATATTAACTCTTAAAGACCTAAAAACACTTACAAGATCTCAGACTCAAAGAGTGGTCCTATGGGAACAGGCAGTCAGGACCCTTGGGACACTGTCTCTGACAGTATCCGGTCTGGAGCATTGTTTAGGAGAGGAAGAATCTCTTTTGACACCTTCAAGCACATGGCATGAAAAATTTGGCATTGAGGGATTACTTGAGGCCCTAATAGAAATATTTACCATCATCATCATCATCATCATTCTATAACACTGTTAAAAATGATAATAACAACAATACTAGAAGCAGCCTTTTTAAGGCTTATGGTAGGAGTCTCAACATGGAATGTGTTGAGCAAGTAGGTATTGTGTGAACCATACCTGGCATGTTAGTGAAGTTTATGAATATGTGGAAAAAACCTGTAGGACAGGTAAGAATCAAAAGACCTCTCCAGCTGTTACTCTTAATCCCCATCACCCAAGCTCACCTTACCTTTAAGCCCTAAGGATCAGTTCTGGAAGCTTTCTTCAACTGGAATCCACCATTCCCACTCATTTTGAGATTAAGGGTGAGATTCAATCTGAGATTAGGACACCTACGTTTGGGGTTCCAAATGTACCTTCCTCCCTGTGAGACAAGTGCCTGAACAGCAGTTTTAAACGCTGTGAATCTAGGCAATGGGGGTGGGATTCAGTTGCCCAACATAGGTGTCTAGCACCATCTCAGATGCCCTAAGATAGCTGACAGCCATACAGGGCTGGTAGATCTGGCGCAGGACCTATGCCTTTCTGGAGCAGCAGAGAGACACCAGCTGAGATACACAGAGTATTTCAAGTGGCATGACATACATGTCTGCACATGGCCAACTGGATCCCACAAAAGCAACTGAATCCCTCCTTGTCTGTCGGCTTTAGGCTAAGATGAATCATGTCCTGACTTCTCTTGACAGCTCTGACTGGGGGTGGGATTCAGCTGCCGAAAGAAAGAAAGAAAGAGAAAAAGAATCAAGTGACGTTTGAGGGCAAATCACTCTAAAAAAGGTGTTTTTATTGAAGTATCACTCTCTGGAGCTGCTTCTCTTCTCCACTTGGAGGAATGGGAGTGGCTGTTCCACCAACATGCACTCTTTATGCACTGATATTACCCAAGAGAGGAGACATAGGGCCATATGCAATATGTAGGATTTTTCTGAAGGGACCCAGGCTGTTGGCAGTGAAAAGCAGATTTCTGCACAAGACATTCTTGAGCCAAAAGCTCCTCTGATTGCATTGTCCATTGCCTACTACCCCACACAAGCTGCAAGGCAGAACATTTTCTGCACTAGTAACTGTCTGGAGAAAAGTCTTCTCTTTAGGGCACGTTTCACCTCCGCATTCCTCAGGGTGTAGATCAAAGGGTTGAGGACGGGGGTGACAACAGTATACATAAGGGTGGCTATCATGTCCCGCCTGGGTGAACTCCCTGAGGAAGGTGGCACATAGTTAAAAACAGCAGGGACATAGAATAAGGAGATGGGAGATGCAAGTGGAGAAGGATTTCCTCCTCCCCTGCCTCGACTGGACTTTCAGTCGGAGGAAGGAAAAGATGTACAGGTAAGAAAAGAGTGTGAAGACAAAGGGGCCTATTGCAATACTCCCTGTGATGATGCTGAGCAGGTGCAGGTTGAGCTGGTTGCTATTGCAGGCTAGTCTCACCAGGGGCTTGATGTCACAGAAGAAGTGGTGGATGTGGCTGGGGCCACAGAAATGGAGCCGGGAGGTCATGACTGTGTGCATCAGAGCATGAAGGAAGCCAGTAGCCCAAGCGGCTGCAGCCAGCAGCAGGCAGGCCCGTGGGCTCATGATCAGGGTGTAGCGCAGCGGGTGGCAGATGGCCACAAAGCGGTCATAGGCCATGACAGCCAGCAGCAAAGCTTCGCTGCTTCCCAGGAAGTGGAAGAAGTGGAGCTGGCTTAGGCAGCCAGTGTAAGAAATACCCTGGTGCCCCCAGAGGAACCCAGCCAGCATCTTGGGGATGGTAACGGTGGAGTAGAAAATATCCAGGCAGGAGAGGTTGCAGAGGAAATAGTACATGGGGATGCGTAGCCGAGGTTCACATATCACCACAGTCACAATTGCCACATTCCCCAGCAGGCTGGACAGGTAGAGCAGGGAGAAGAGCATGAACAGGAACTGCTGCAGCCCTTGAGGGCTGGACAGGCCAAGCAGGATGAACTTGCTCACCTCTGTCTGGTTATCCATCCCTGCAGGGAAAGAGAGAAGAACTCAGCAGTAGCTTGCTGTCTTTCTGTCCTGAGCTGTTATTTCCATTCCCCAGAGTCCTCTTCCATAAGGTGCAGCAGCAGCTGATGCTGCCTCATGAATGGAAGAGATCAGACACTGAGTCCGGAAAGGGACACAAAAGAATCCCTTGATTTTCCACCCCAGCTGTTTCAACAAACACTAGAAACCGTTGTAACCTAGATGGCCAGTACTGATGCTGGAGCTGCCACCTGTGTACCAGCTCACTGAAAGGAATGGCGTGTTTGAGGACAGCGAGAAAAGAAAATGGGAGGGAGGGAGGAAGGAAGGGAGGGAGGGAGAGAAAGAGGGAGGGAAGGGAAGTTGGCTACCTAGTTTTTAAGTGAAGATCATTCTGAAATCCTGTTTTCCTTTTTTTAATTCAAAAAAGGGTTTTCTAATAAGTTTTCTTCATTCCAAATCCTAGCTGAATATACTGTATCTTTCGAAAGCTGAAGTATTATAGTAGTATAGTTGATCACATATAGCACACCACTTTCAAAGAGGACTAATTCGGACTGTTCGGTGGTGTCAGGAAACCTTTATATAGTCCTCCCTGTCATGGAAACAATCACATTTCTTTCCAACAAAGGAAAATTTCCATCTCTCTGATAGTTCCTCTTGAGATCAAGCCTCTGAACCTTATGGGACTTCAGTGCAGAAAACATCAAGGCATAGCGTTTCAGGCACACAGAAAACTAATGATGTTGTGGGGAGTTGAACTGATTACTGATTATTTGTACAGCCAGCTCTCACAAGCAGGAGGAAGCTGTAGAATCAAAAGCCATTTCTGGAAATATGCAAGGTTATAGCACATCATTCTCAGGAAGACTAACAGTTTTAATGGGGAATTTGCCAAGGAGTTTGACACATGGTTTTGTAATTCCCAAGGATAATACATGGAATAGGTATCATGGCTTCCTTTGACCTGCTACAACTGCACAGCTGGACTCTGCCTCTGACTTAACATCTTTTGCGCCCTTTATAGTCCATGAAGAGCTTAAAATGCTTCTTCTTTTCTTTTCACTTCTAAAGATGGAGGTAACAAACTATGGTGATTTTCTGAAGGCCTCAAATACCTGTCTCACTGTCCCCTCTGCAAGCTGTGTTTGCCATGAGCAATGGCATCTGAAACCTCCATAGAAGTGCCCAGGTGCCTGATTGAGAGCACACAGAGGCAGGGGCTGGTGGGGCAGCAGAAGACCCTGCAGGTGCTGTCATAGTTTGCGCAGCCCGTGGTGGTGGTGGTGGCCATCACAGGGCTGTACTGCGCTGGCAAGTCCCACCTTATGAACAGGCTGGGTTGTGAGAGGATGGATGAGAGAGGTGGGGAGCCACACAGGTCCCGGCCCTGGGCAGCAAAGATGCCTCCATTTTCCTGCTCTGTAGCTGACACTGCTGAGCCCCTTGCATCCCCTCCACAGGTTTCTCCCTGGCCTTCCCCATGCAGGCCCATACCAAAGGTATCTGGCTGTGGTGTGTGCCTCAGCCCTGTCAGCCTGGACACACGCTGGTGCTCCTGGACACTGAAGGGTGGGGTGATGCGGAGAAGGTGTGGGAGAAGCAGAGGCTTCCTTTTGTGCCTACAGAGAACTTTGTGGAAGCTCTCAAGGGCCCAGGCATGTGGCAGGACTCAAGGTGTTCTCATTGCCTGCACTGGTGTGCCAGGAAGAGACAGAGGCTGTGGGGAAGGAGGCCAGTGCAGAGCTGACTGGATAAAGTCTTCCGGCTGATGAAGTCTTGTCTGGCATCCTTCACCTCTGCCTTCACCTGTCAGAGCCCTCATTCTGCCTGGGATGCTGGCTGTCTGCAGGGGACTGGAGCCAGTCTGTGGCTGGGCCCATGACAGTTTGTGGGACACCGCCTCTTCACAGCCACTCTCCCTCTCTTTCTGGATCTTTGATTACTCAGCAGCCATCAGGCTGGTGGGCCTTTTGAGATCCGGTGGCTGGCAGGGAGCTCCAGGCTTTTGAACTGGAGCTGTCTCTGTGGTGCTGACAGCCAGAGGAGCTAGGAGAAGGCTCGTGAGGTTGACAAGCTGCCAAATTCCTCAGCACTTGCTGGTAAACTTCAGCAGACCAGGAATGGGGAGCTCAGGGAGTCCTTTAATAATCAGAAGCCTGTGGG
Organism: Dromaius novaehollandiae; assembly: GCF_036370855.1. Lineage (NCBI taxonomy): Eukaryota > Metazoa > Chordata > Aves > Casuariiformes > Dromaiidae > Dromaius > Dromaius novaehollandiae. Next base: position 1,269,205 of record NW_026991505.1, read on the forward strand.
ACTCGGAGAGTTAGGAGTTGAAGACAAGGCGGCTACAGGAAGACATGGTGATGTTGTGTGTGGGGGTCTCTTCAAAAAGCTGACCCTGCCATGGCCCATGGTTAGGCATTCAGGGCCTGGGGATTTGGGGCTTTGCTCACTCTTAGGGGGCCTTGCACAGAGTTTCTTGGTATGAGCCAAGGCTGTTTGTTCCAGGGAAACACCAAGAATGACGCATGGATCTTTGTGCTAGCCATACTGCTGTCCCGCACTCTGGTCTATAACAGCAAGGGCACCATCAACCAGCAAGACATGGACCAGCTGCAGTGTCCTCAGTGGGGCAGCAGCACCATGGATGCCCCATCTCCCTCAGCAGTAGCTAAGGGGTTCACACATCTCAGCTCCTCAAACGGCTGCTTTATATGGGGAGATCAGAGCCTGCTGGTGATGCCCAGTGACCAGGCTCTGGGTCCTCAGGGATCCTGTGCTCCAGATCTCAGGGCTGAGGGTTTGAGCCCTACTCCTGCTGGTGACTCCAGGCTGCTCTCTGTCCCTGCAGAATCTCCCCTTTTCCCCATCAAATGCTGATGGGTGGGGAGGGTGGGGTTAGAGTTAGGGTTAGCCCCTCCCTGCATGAGGATTCAGGGTCTCTGTTTCCTTAGCCAGCTCCCCAGCTATGTGATGAAACTGATGGAGGATGTAAAGGTGATAGCAACACCTCGGGAGAGTGGAGATGAACTGGAGGATTCAGATAAAGTTTCCTAGTTCTTCCTGACCTTTGTCTGGGCCGTGCGGGACTTCACATTGCACCTGAAGGTGGATGGGGAGGAAATCTCTGAGGACGCGTACCTGGAGAATGTGCTGAAGTTAAAGCCTGGTAGGGGAATGGTGCTGTTCCCAGTGCTGTGCTTCAGGAAGGGCAGGATGTGTCCAGCTCTGGACAGCTGCATTTCAGCGTAAGGCAACAAAAGCCCAAGCCCTGTGAGCTTGCTCCCTGGCCTACCTCCGCAGGTAGCAGCCGGGAAACCCATCTCTATAACCATTCCCGGGAATGCCTCCACCAGATCCCCCCAGACTGGAAGTGCTTTGGTTTTGACCAGCCAACCAGCAAGAGGGACCTGCCACCCTTGCAAGAGCTTCATAACAGGGAGATTGAGCCTGAATTCCAGGAGCAGCTGGTGACATTCTGCAGCCACATCTGGGAGAAGTCTGCACCCAAGACCATCCATGGTGGCAGCACAGTAGTAATGGGGAACTGTGAATGCCAGGGTCCAGAAGGTCAGGGCTGGCTAGTGGCTCTTGGGACTGTGTCTGGGGAAGGCTCAAATGCACAGCCAAATGATGCAGGTGGGAAATGGAAGAGCTTTTCCACTGGCTGCTGTACTTGCCTCTTGATTGAGAGCCACATCTCTCCCGTTTCCCCTCCCTGTACCCATTCTTGCTGCTCTGCCCCTTTGCTGCTGTTGCAGACTGAGCATTGTGGCTTCACCACTCCCAGCTGCTCAGAGCTGAGGATGGCCCTCAGGGCACCTTCACTCCTCAGGAAAGGCACTCCCTGAGGGTTGTCACAGGGACCAGCATGTGGTTGAGTCCCACCTCTCAGAGACGAGAGAGTGACAGAGAGCTCCTCATCTACCAGTGGCAAACTTCTAGAAAGGTCTCATCCCCATGGGAGTGTGCTACCATGCCCTGGGACCTCTTCCCCATCCTAGAGGATCTGGGTCAGGAGGGATATCTGGAGGTCTATATCCACACCCTCTGCTCTGAGCATGGCTAACTTCCCAGTTAGATTGTGTTGGTCAGTACTTTGTCCAGACAAGTTCTGAAAATCTCTGGGCCCCTGCACCACTACTGCTCCACTCTGATGCTGACAGTTTTTTCCCTAATACCCAGCTGAAATGTCCCTTGCTGCTGCTTGTGCCCTTGTGCCTATTGCACCTTCTCCTTCTGTTCCCCCGGCCTGCTCTGAGCACCTGCTTTGGACTGAGCAGAGACAGGCACTGCTTATTCCGACCTGGGGTCAGAGGAGGGCACATGGAGACTCACCTTTACCCAGGTCTCCAACAGCTCCTCCCACAAACCCCAGGCAGGGAATCACTCACTGGAAAGCAGTCCTGAAAGAAGACTATGAAGTAGAAGGGAATGCTCTGGTGAGCTGCCGCTCTTGCACAGCTGGACTCTGCTTTTCATCTATGGGCACTCTAAAGAGCGGTGCCTGTGGTTTCAGCTCCAGGCACATCCTAGACTCCCCGTGACCAACAGCGAGTCCCTGCCACAACTGTTGGGGGCTGCTCTGGCTTCAGAGGGGCTGCTGGGGGAGCACTGGGGCTGGCGCTGCTCACCCTGCACCTCCCATCCCAGGGTGCCTCTTGGGCTCCTGGCAGCTGTTGCAATGATCAGGAGGGAGAGCCTGTTCCATACCAGTGCAAGGCACCAGGGTAGTGTTTCTTATGATCCCAGCAAGAAAGGCACTCAGACTCTATAAGGTATTGCTTAAAATACCATTTATTGGAGCTAACACAAGAAGGAAAAAAGGAAAGGAAGGAAAGACAATATTACGTCCCTGTAGATGCTGAGAACCCCAAGCTGTGCAGCACTGGACAGACCTCCAATCAGGGCATGGCATGGCACAGCACACGGTGCAGATCCCATCCATGGAGAGGTTCACCAGCACCTTGCTCTTTAGGGCTCTTACAGGATTTCCTCAGAAGAAAACAATCCTATTCATCATTTATAGTGTCAAAAGGAGGTTTGCATGAGAACTTGCTCCTTCTCTTGAGATAAAGACAAGGGCACACAGGTGGTGGAATTGCCAAGAGCAAATGGGAGCTGTCTACAGGCAGGTGTTGGTGTTATAATACGCCTGGAGAGTTTGTCCTGCAGCCAAGGGACACGTGCAGCACAGCACAGGCTTGAAGGCCAAGCTGTACGTGCAGCAAGGTGCAGCACAGCACGGCACATGCCTGTGCCTGCTCAGGTTACCCGTTATGTGGATCACCAACTCCTCGATGTACAATAGTCTTCCAGTTAGGATCACTAGCGAGCCCTGTCTTGCTTGGGTCCAGGGGCAGTTTGGGGGCCTCAGCAGTGTGGGAGGGAGAGGTGGGAGATACCTGAGTGCAATGGAGGTGCTGCTCTGGGGTCTGGGACCTGGCAGAGAGGGCTCTGCCCTGGATACTGCCTGTGGAGCCTCTTCCCAAGAGAGAAATGGTCTCAGCTGTCCCCAGGGCATGGGTGAGTGACAGGAGAGAACCCGAGGAGGCCAGGCCTGGGACAGGGATGGGAAATGGCTCTGTTGGAGGTCTCCCACAGAGGGGATGAGCTGGGCCTACAGTGCCAGGGGCCATCATGATGTGGCACAGCCCCAGGGCATGCTCTGCCGGCTGCCAGAGTGGGGCTGGGCTGTGATACCAGTGCCAGGAGGCCTTCCCCAATGGGCTCCCAAGCTGCCAGCTGGCTCCCAGCCCTTGCCTTAATGCTGCTCACCCGAATGAGCTTCCCAGGGCCTGCAGGGCCTGCAGAGCTGGTTCCTGCTCTGTGCAGCACAGCTGCCTCTTGGCAATGGAGCAGTGAGGAGTGTCCTGGCTCCAGCCTGCACCCAGCCCTGCTGCCCTGCTCGTGGTCCCACAGACCTGCCCTGCAGGCACTTCACAGGGCAGGGTACCTTCAGGGGTGGGGAAACATCCCCCTGGCACAGTCCCAATGATGTGCCCCATCCCCCCGCAGCCCTCCTGCTTTGGCAGCCTCCCACCAGTGCCCAGTCCCTGCCTAGCCCTGGCTGTGCCCCACACAGGGGTCAGCAGACCGCTGTCCTCCAAGGGTCTTTGGGGGTCTGGGCCAGGAGAGAGGCTGCTCAGGGCTGGCTCTTCCCCCTCGATACAGATGTTGACATCAGGCCTGGAATGAACAATCAGAGCTGGAATTTACCACTGCAAGGGGACAGGTCTTTACCTTTTCCAGCTACGCATCAAATGTTCTCTCCTTTCGAGAGGCTCCATCCACTGCACACCCCCAGCACGTGGTGCCCCTGGAGATCCCATGTGCTCTCCGAGCTGCCTCCAGATTCCCTGCCAGAAGGATGGTGTCTGCCACTGGCCCTGTCTCATGTATGACAACCCCGGGCAGGTGAGTGGGAGCCCATTCACCATCTCCACTGCCACCACCAGGTGAGCCATGAATCTGGCCCTCCGTGCCTAGCAGTCTTTACTGGTAAGACTGGTCCTCAGGAATCCCAGGACCTAGAGTCTGGGGTGGGGTGGGTGAGAGAATCTGCAGAAAGGAAGACTTTCTCTTTGTGGAGGAGGATTGGGTTAGGGATCACTTCAGCAAACGACTTACACAAGTCCATGGGCCCTGATGGGATGCATCCACAAGTCCTGAGGGAGCTGGCGGACATCATTGCTGGGCCACTCTCAATTATCTTTGACAGATCATGGCAACCAGGAGAGGTGCTTGAGGACGGGAAGAAAGCAGATGTCACTCCAGTGTTCAAAAAGGGCAAGAGAGAGGACCCAGGGAACTGCAGGCCAGTCAGCATCACCTCAATCCCTGGGAAGGTGATGGAGCAGCTCGTCCTGGGAGCCATTTCCAAGTATATGAAGGATAAGAAGGTGATCAGCAGTAGTCAGCCTGCACTCACCAAGGGGAAATTATGCTTAACCAACCTGATAGCCCTCTGTGATGGAAAGACTGGCTGGGTGGAGGAGGGGAGAGCAGTGGATGTTGTGTATATGTCCAGTTTGTTCAAATCTTCCCTAATCTGAGCCTCCTCCACCAAGGGTAAATCTTCACCTCTCATATTCCCATGGGTCTCAGGGGCCTGAGATTCCTGAAGCCATGTCTCACCAGGAAAGACTGAGACAAAGCAGGCACTATAAACCTTTGCCTTTTCCATGTCCTTCGTTACCATGTCCCCTGCCCTATTCCACACTGGGACCACATATTCCCTAGTCTTCTTTTTGCTGATGATATACCTGCAAAAGCCCTTCTTGTTGCCTTTCGTGTCCCCCACCAGAGTCAGCTGCAGGTGGGTTTTGGCTTCCTGCATGCTTGGACAGCAGCTCTATATTCCTGCCTGGTCAACTGTCCCTGTTTCTGCCTCTTGTATGCTTCCTTTTCATGCTTGAGTTCAGTCAGGAGTTCCATGTTCATCCATGCAGGCCTCCTGACACCTTTGCTTTGTTTCTTGATTATCAGGATGGACCATTCTTGAGCTTGGAGGAGGTGATCCTTGAAAATCAGCCAGCTCTCTTGGACCTCCCCCTTCTCTCCAGGACTGTATCTCATGGGATTCTTCCAAGCAGGTCCCTGAAGAGGCTGAAGTCTGCTCTCCTGAAGCCCAGGGTTGTGATCCTGCTTTTTGCCCTCCTCCCTCCTCTCAGGATCCTGAACTCCACCATCTCATGGTCACTGCAGCCAAGGCTGCCCCCAGTCTTGAAAACCCCAACCAGTTCTTCCTTGTCAGTGAGTATCAGGTCCAGCAAAGTGCCTGCCCTCGTTGACTCCGTGATCACCCGTGTCACAGTGTTATCATCACTGCACTCCAGAAACCTCCCGGATTGCTCCTGCCCTGCCTTGTTGTCCTTGTGTCCTTGTGTGCACACACTTGGGGTGGGCCCCCTCCTGCCCTCTTTTGTTGATTATGAGGTCTCTTTCATCACCTACTAAAGCACTCAGCAGCACTTTGAAACCTCAAGCCCTACCCCTCCACCCACCATAAACGTCTTCCCTCCTCTGCACTCCTTGGAACAATGTGCACAGCTGGACAAACTGGGTTTTCTTAGGTGATCACGACAGCCACTTCCCAAACTACTTCCAGCAAATCCCTCCCATGCCCTTGGGCACTGCCAGCCACTCCAGCACAGCACAGCCCCCTTCGCAGTGTGGCAAAGCCATCCCGACCATGGCCCTTTTCTGAATCATTTTCTCAGGACAGCAAGTAGAGAGTCATGGAGCCCAACCTAGACTTCTTGTGCACTGAGGAAATGATGCCCTGGTGTGGCATGCATCTGCATGGAGGATGGCAGAAGGCAATAGTGCATTGCACTGGGTGTATCCAGACAGCATCAAGTTATGACATGGCTCCTAAGACACTTTTCCTTAGGACTGAGCTCTGACGCAGGGGCTCAGATGCCCTATGGAAGCCCACCTTTGGGGGGAAGATGGCAGTGGGAGACTGGCGTCAGAGGACCACTAGCCATTCTTCAGCCACATCTGAAAGTCTCTTCTGGTTGTGCCCCACAAGGTCTGCAGAGGAAGCAGGCAGAGGGCACAGACCACACTCTTGTGCACTTTTTATGTCTCAGCTCCTTCGCCATGAAGTCTGGCTCTGCAACCCAAGCACACTGGTGTGTTTGCCCACCCTGCCTCTTCACACAAGTTATCTGAAGACTGGTATTTCCCACCCCCAGACACTCTCCAGCCCACTTCAGGCCCCTCCCCAGCTCTCCCACCTCCCATTGCCTCTCCCTAGCCCATCGCAGTAGAGCAGGACAGTCTGGGAATCACCCCACAGCAGTGTCCACCACAGGATGCTGCAGGTATCTGCATACTTGACACCAAGCCTGAGCCCCTCGAATGGGCACAGCAGCTCCTGGGGTGGCAGAGAGTGGGTGTCAGCCTCCCCACCAGCCCTAAGACCTCCAGTGGCACTAGGAAATGGAAGCCAGTCACTCTCTTGCCCCCCTGCTCTTGTCTCTAGGATGACAACCGCCACCTCAGCTGCCTCCTAACCAGCCCCACTCCCCAGGCCAGCACAAGTGTCCTGGTGCTGGGGCTCCTCCAGCAACTCCTGCTGCTCTCCAACCTCCCTTCCTAGTGTAAGACGAGCCCAGCCTTCAGGCGCTGCGCTGGGAAGATCCCTTTTTATTACAGAGATGCTGTCACAGCAGCCAGCTCCGACCCAGGCACAGAAGGCCTCTGGTCAGGCAGACCAGGTTCATGCCTCTGGAGAAGTGTGATAAATACAAATATCTGTGTACAGAAATGATTTTCACAGATATAATAAACAAGCAAAGAAAAGCATAAGCCAGCCTGAGAGAAACTGGGAATCGTTCATGAAGAGAGAAGGGCAGCCTATGACTGGTAAAATACTACACATTGAATCAATTTCCTCAGTGCCTCTTTGATCTCTTTGTTCCTCATGCTGTAGATGAGCGGGTTCAGTGTTGGAGGCACCACTGAGCACAGAACAGCCACCACCAGCTCCAGAGCTGGGGAGGACATGGAGGGGGGCTTCAGGTAGGCAAACATTGCAGTGATGATGAACAGGGAGACCACGGCCAGGTGCGGGAGGCACATGGAAAAGGCATTGTGCCGGCCCTGCTCAGAGGGGATCCTCAGCACGACCCTGAAGATCTGCACGTAGGACAGCACAATGAACACAAAGCACTCACAAGCTACACAAAAACTAACCGCAGTAACCCCAGCTTTCCTGAAGCAGGAGTCAGAGCAGGAGAGCCTGAGGAGCTGGGGGATTTCACAGAAAAACTGCTCCACAGCATTGCCTTGGCAGAGTGGAATTGAAAATGTGTTCGCAGTGTGCAGCACTGCATTGAGAAAACCACTGGCCCAGGCAGCTGCTGCCATTTGGACACAAGCTCTGCTGCCCATGAGTGTCCCGTAGTGCAGGGGTCTGCAGATGGCAATATAGCGGTCATAGGCCATGACAGTGAGGAGATAATATTCTGATGAAATGGAGAAAAGAAACAGAAAGACCTGGGCAGCACATCCTGAGTAGGAAATGGCCCTTGTGTTCCACAGGGAATGGGCCATGGATTTGGGGACAGTGGTGGAGATGGAGCCAAAGTCCAGGATGGAGAGATTGAGGAGGAAGAAGTACATGGGGGTGTGGAGGCGGTGGTCACTGGCTATGGCAGAGATGATGAGGATGTTGCCCAGGATGGCAGCCAGGTAGATGCCCAGGAAGAGTGAGAAGTGCAAGAGCTGCAGCTCCCGTTTGTCCGCAAATGCCAGGAGGAGGAACTCGGTGAGGAAGCTGCTGTTGGACATTTCCTCCCTCTGGGCAGTGGGGACTGTCCAAGGAGGAGAAGACAACGAAGAGTTAGGAAAGACTCCTCTGAGCCAAGCCCATGCCATTTCTCATAGGCTCCCCACTTTGCACCCCCTCACCCCCCAATAAACATGTGCATTTCCTTTCCCAGTTTTGGGAGGACCTTCGCTCAGCCCCCTTGCTTTAGCTCCGTTTTGTGCTGGTTGAGTTTGCTGTGAGGAGCAGGGACCTCTGCCCACGGGCTCCAAAGGAGTCAGTCCTGCTCCACGGCAATGAGCACACGGCAATAGAGCTCTGATGTTCATTTTATGTCAGATGAAGGTCCCCTTTAACGGGGAAGAGCTTTGTAATATCTTCACGCAGAGTTCCTGAGACTGTGGGCTGCTGCAGCAATGCTTAAGGTTGATTTTATAGTCATTTTGGCAAGGTTTTTTTCGATGCTCCCACCACACGTGGGGAGCTTTCTCTGAAGTTGTAGAAATCCTCATTTCTGTTGTTGGAGAGGTGAACGCTACTGAGACCAGAGAGGAAAAAGCACTCCCCGTGGTTTAGCGCAGAGTCAAGACAGCTGATCTGTCTAGCAGATTCGTTCCCAGCTGTCCTGTGCTTGCATCTCTCTCAGCTGGAGGACAACTGCCCTCCGAGGTTACTCTGAAAAAGAAACTGGGCTGTGATGAGAGCACAAAGGTCCAGGTTCAAAGTGCAGCTCTCCAAACTTCTCTCTTTCTCAGCCTAGACATGGAGGTGTGAGGGAGAAGGCGTGACATGGCTCCTGACACAGATGATCAGAGCGAGGACTCTGTGATGTGGGTGCTGACACCCAAACGTCAACACTTGCATTCTGTTGGGTGGGAGAGGAGACACGGGGGATTGCTCAGAGGAAGGTGCCTGCACTGAGGGGGCCAAAGGGGAGTTGCTCCACGTCCCCCTTGCAGTGTCACCAGTCTCCTCTGACTCTGGCCATGGCTCTGCTGCCTGGAGCTGTTCGTGTGCCTTGTCCCATCCAGGGCTCACAGACCCCGTGCCACCCTCTGCGTGCACAGTGCTGCAGAACTCTGGTGGAGCTTTGAGGTAGCTCCTGCTTTGACCTTCCTCTCGGAAGATCCCCTCAGGAGATGTCCTGGGGGTGAGAACAAGCTGTGAACAGCCCAGGCTCACATGCACCCTCCCGATGGGAGAATGAACCTGCCCTGCCAGGGGTTGCTCCTTCTACCCAGAGCTTCTCTGCGCAGTGTCACGGCGAGTTCCCCGGGCGGGCTGAGTGCTGACCCTCACGGGCAGCAGCGTCACTGCTCAGGACACGCAGCATCCCTGGAGTGCAGGGACACTGCTCTGAAGTGTGACCTGTGGAGACACGTGTGCACGCTCCGGCTTCACATCCCTAAAGCTGTGCCTAGGAGAAGAAAGCAGTGACGCCTTGTCCTTCCGACGGTGGGGCAAGGAATCCCTGCAGTGGAGCACCTCCTTCTCCTGCCCCGCCCCAAGGAGCTGTGAGAGCCGTCCTGACAGATCGGCTCAGCCATGGGATGTGCCAGCTTAGAAGACCCCCGTAGGAACCACAGCTGCATGGCCAGGCAGCCAGAGACCTACTGTGCCAAGGGCAGTGAAGACTTCCCCTCCAGCGAGCTCTCAGCTGTCCTCCCACTCCAGACTGCCATGAACGTCTCTCTGCCATGCCTTGTCGCATCTAGGCACTTTCAGGCAGTGCCCTGAGCCCTGCTGCTCTTTGCAGAGGAGCTGCTCCTGGACTGAGCAGCTCTCTGCAGAGTCTGCCAGGTTGCCATGAGCTCTTGCAGTCCCAGGAGCCTGGCCCAGCTCCGGAGCAGAGGCACAGCCAAAGGCAGGACTTTCTCCACCCCATGGGCTTCCTCAAGATGTGCCTGTTGGCTCCAGGGCTGACAGCTCCTGAGAGGCAGCAGGGTCCCTCCTGGGGAATGTGCTTTGAAGTAGGCTAAAGCAATCACCTATCTTCCCTCTCTAAACTATGGAGAGAGACTAAATCCAGCAGTGCAATTTTTCCTGTCGGAAGAGAGAGATGCCTAAGAGAAGTGGAGCCCTCCTCCTCTGGAATTCTCTATTCCCGTCACACAACTAGACAGGAATCCTTGACAGCGACAAGAAGGGAATTCATTCACCCATCCTTTGATTACCGATTCAGCTGAGTCAACCGAGCAACGTAATCTCAGGTTAGCTGCCCAAAGGCTGGATGGGGATTCCACACCATCCCATACGCACCACGAGCACAGAGCAGGGGGGGATCCCTCTTGCCTCTGGTTCTGCTGAGCACAAAATAGGTGTCTACACCCAAGCCCCTTGTCCAAGCTCCCAGTATAATTGGTGGAGATGGAAGGCAGGAGCGCTGGCAGAAACACCTAGAGGCACTTGAGGGGTGGTCCAAGACACGAGCAAGTGTTCGCAAGCTCTGATGAAGCAGTTATGAGACTTGCATCATTTTGCAGCATCAGCTGGAGGCCAGGAGAGGAAGGAATATCCTTGGCTGCCTGATATGACAGTAGATGCCCACATTCAGGACAACTAAACTTGTCACTGCTCTTTAAGTCCAGTGTTGGACTATGCAGCTGACCAAAACAAGAGCTGTCTCTCTCTGCAGGCTCCCTCGACTTTATTTGCTAGATCTCCTTTTGACACATGTATGTCCCTATTTTTCAGACACCTCATTTAAGTCAAATGCAGCGACTCAATGTCATATGGCCTAAAAATATTCCTCCAGCACCATGTCACATTCACAGTGGGAGAACCAGGAGAGTCACCTCATCTCCGGTTGCCGGGGAATGTCAGAGCCTGGCCAGGGGTTCACTGCTCTTCCTAATCAGCAGGTCAGGACAGAGGATCCCAGTGACCCCTTCTTAGCGCAGGCTGCAACCCAGCATCGGCTCTGCCCTACTCCTCATCTGGAGCCTTTCTGCCAGCAGGGCTCGCTCCTGAGTCAGGACAGACACAACGGCAGTGCCCTGCTGCTGTGGCAGAGCTCGGTGACCAGCCAGCTCAGAAGGAATGATCTCCTCTCCCAGCAGCACCTAGCAGTCACATCTCTGCGATGAACAAGGCCAAGGACATGTTTCATGAGACAGCAGAAGTGAAGACTACATTACTAAAAACCCACAGCGTAACTGCATCTTTTGAAGCCAGCTCCAGAAGCAGTAAGGGCATGCTCAGATGATGGCACCCAAGGAGAAGTCAAATCCACCCCCAACCTTGGAGGTCAAGCTTGTGCAGATGAGGGGTGAGGTGAGAGCCTAACCTGAGCCATAACTGCAAAGCAGAAAGCTTCACCTACTGCCTAAAGTCTAAGCTCTAAGAGGAACGCCTACAGCCTTAGGACCAAGCTGCCTCCCTCAAATCCCAGAGCCTTCAAGATATCTGCCAAGCCTAGCTTGAAGCTGGTTGACCAATCATTCCTTCACTTTGGGGCCTGTGTGTCATGGGGGGCTGAGAAACAATCCCTGACCCCCGGCTGACTGGTGCTCTGAGGTGCCCGTGTGGGGCTGGCTGGAGTGCTGGGACTTGCGAGCTTTCTTCTGGGCACTCAAGGAAGGGGATGCCACGTGCATCACCTGTTCCACCAACATCTCCCCCCTCCTCCCTGACCTGCCACATGGGGAAGGGCGCACCAGACCGGCGAATGGGAGCTCCGAGGTTGGTGGCCCCAGGGCAGCCTGTGTGGTGCAGCACAGAATCGCAAACAATGCAGCACTTTTTCCGAGCTGGGCTTAAAGGCGGCTCGTTCACCCAAGACAACTTTGGTGAACGCGTCATTTGAGATGACATTTTCGGCCCCACTACCGCCTCGATCCACCACCAGGGTCAAGGGAAAAGCAAAATTCTTGATTCCAGATGACTGAGCCAACTCATATCATCTGTGTGAAGAACTTTACTGTTGCCTTTGGAGAGAAGGACTTCTAAAGAATGTCACTTCTAGGATATTTGCCCAATTCTGTTTGCCAGCCTGACCTAGGCTGGCAAAACTGTGGATAACATCTGCTGAGGAAAGGAGCGTGTTCCTGCTGAAGAGCCTCACAATCCTCTTTTGTTGGCTACTGGAGAGCCCAAGATCGCATAAGAGCCCCAAATTACATTTATACCACTTTCCTTGACCACCAGTTGGGAATCCCAGGGACTCAACATAGATGGCTTTGGTGAGTTCCATCACCTGCTCCTCTAAGCGCTGTTATTTCCACACTTTTTCCATCGCTGCATCTCCTAAAGATGACAAAATACTTTCAAAACGGACTGTTACATCCACTGCCAATGCCCAAGACCCTTTTACTGTTACCAAGCCTGGTTTAAAGAGCTCGTTCTTCTTATCCCTTAGATCGGGCTCCAGAAACACCACCCAGTCCATCCTCCTAAGCTCATTAGACGTCATCCTGTACAAGATGCTATGGCTCTTGACCCGGGACTCTTGGACTGCAGGACAATGACCAATAACATGGGAGCACATTTCCCATTCAACAGGACAATCCCTGCATCCTTTCCTGGACCCTTCCCCTAAACCTCTAACCAAGCACTCCCTAGCTGGGTAGACATTGTCCCGGACTTGTAATGGCGTCAGAATTTTCCTGTGGGGAATAAACCTATACTGCACCAACCAATCATTATTGATGTTATTGTTCACAGAATTCTTGATACCGTGGCCCTGACTTTGCAGATTTATCCAATTTTCAGATTTGTGCTTTCTTCACCTATTTGGGCTAGGGAAGATGACCGTTGGAGCAGATGTCTCCCATTCGCATGCTGCCTCCCCCTCTTCCAATGTGGCCAGAATCACAGTAATAGCTAATCTATCTGTTACTGATCGTATTTTATCCACTCAGCCTTCTGCGGCAGTCCACAGATGCTTAAACATCGGCGGCCCCGATGTTCTTCACCCAGGTATCAAGCTTCTCTTGCAGCTCTGGCTTGGAAAGACCAACCCATAGGTCCAGCCCCAGGCCCAAATATCTTTCGGAGCTGCCCAGCTCCATCCTGTTTAGTTTAGAGCCGTTCACCTTCCACAGATCACACTCACTGATGGTATCAGAGTCTTCTGTGGGCCTTATAAGGAACCCATGGCATTTCTCGGCCTGCAACCTCAGCCCTGCCAGTTGGCAGAACCCTTCAACCACCGTGATATTTCCCTGCATCCCATCTCACGAGTCAATAGGACTAGATCATCTGCAAACACCAATGATGTAACCCTTTTTCTGCCATGCTTAGATCCATTCCTGATCTTCTCCAACCTACATAACAGCGGGGCTATTGATAAATTGAACAGCATCGAGGACACTGGCTCTCCTTGCTTTACTCCAGTGAGGATCTCTATCGCCTCTGACTGCTTTCCCCTCTCCTCCAGCTGAGTTGTGGTGTTATCATACCTATCAGCTATGATACCTGTTACATAACCATCAATGCCTCTTTGTTTCAGGGCGTGAAAATATGGTGAACTGAATCGATGGCCTTTGTCAGATCCACAAAGACCACCCCCAGGGCTTTATATTCTCTTTTTGCATACTTTATCAGTATCTGGAGCACTTTCAGATCTTCCAAACAGCCTGAGGCTGATATAAAGCCCCTCTGGTGGCCGCTAATCAGACGTACTCTCATCAGCTGGGCTGTCAGGATTCTTGAAAACAGCTTCAAGATAATCAACCTGATGGCAATGGGTCACCATTTGTTAACATCCAGATGTTTCCCTGGCTCTGAGGACTTTGGTATTAATATTGTTCTGATTGTTTGATCCCCACCTGGATCTTCCCAGCCAGCAGCCGGGCTCTGTGCATGAGGCAAAAATAGGTTTCTAATGATGTAGGCCAAATGTATAGAAAATGGCACTAAAAAATGAAACAGCAAAGAAATTAAGAAAAAGAATATGATGCAAACAAGACGTTTTATTATACTTTCCATTTTGTGTGTGTGTGTGTTCTTATCGTCCTCCTTTTGTTTTGTTTTAATTTGGTGGACTTTGTGGGGTTGTTGTTTGTAAAGGAAAACGATTTTCGAAATTGGGGTGGGATTCAGTTACAGAAACACAGACAACTTGGTGCCACTGCAGACACCCTGGTGCCCTCTGCCCAGCCTCCATCTTCAGCTCCAGAGGGGCTCTGGTCTCCCCTAGGTCCTGTGTGATAGCTGCCAGTCCCAGGGAAACACTTCAGGAACGCTGGGACCTCTAAAAGTGGCACTAGATGCTTGTGTTTAGGAAACTGAGCTCTGCCTGGAAAGTTGAAGAATATTTTTCAACATTTTTTTTAAAAAAGGCACATTTTAGCAGCTGAAATCACTGAATAATTTTAATACAATGTCAATGTTTTCCTATAGTGCCAAACTGGAAATTTCCAGGAAGTGTATTAACCTCAGGAGAAAAAATGTTGATCTTCCCCAGTACTTGTGTTACTACTGCTCTGTCTATTATACTGTGCATTTAATCTCAGTAATCTTTCCTGTATTTCTGCACATCCTTATTAAATGGACCATTTCTGAAGTCATCTGTTCAGAAGACTACCTGGCTGCACCCATTATGCATTGTCCATCCAGTTTTCCTCCTCCCGTTATTCTTTGTTCATTCAGATACCTATCGGCTACCCAGCTGCTGCTTTGAACTTCAGGGATTTTTAAGCTTGCCTCCTCTTTCAGTAGTTTGTCTAATTGTCTCATTAGTGAACTCCGTAACTGCGTTTATAGTTATCCTTTTCTATCTCTTTATCTGAAACACTTCCAGTAAGGTTATTCCCTGTGGAAAGTGGCCTTCAGTGGAGGCAACCTGGTCTTAATGTACAGTTGAGGAATGCATTTTTTTTTAAATCTAAACTATACCATGTTTTCTCTTTCTTCACAGCCAAGAAAAATCTTTCTGTGTCTGTTTGCAGGTAGTTCTCTAAATAAAGCAGGTGGGAATTGATTCATATGAGCTGTAACATTCACCGACAGACTTCAGTAGAAAAAGGTTAGATATGAGGAGGAGTTATGTGAGTCCCAGGTGGCTGAGACGAGAAATGGTGGGGCTGAGGGCATGGGGGAGAAGACGGTGCAGTGTCTGACCACAAGTATCCTCCTTTTCCTACGTGTCTGAACTTCACTAGGAGACAATCTGAATCAGCATCAGCTATAGAATGTTGGTAAAACTTATTCATTAAGCTGAAAAATGAAGAAAGTTGAAAAAGGAACCCCCCACCCCCTAAGGATTCTTTTCTATTAGGTGCTCATTGCAACCTTCCTTTTTCAGCTACATTCCTGAAATCTCTCCAATTAGCCACATGACACTTGAAAGCTTGAAGACAGTTATGGGAAGAAACACTGCTCCTTAGGATCCTTTTTGTGTTTAATGAGCCCTCTGGTGCATTTGTGCAGGCACTGAAAAGAGATTGAACAAACCTCTCAAGAAGTTAAAGTCAGAAGCAAACTCAGCGGTTTCTTAGAGCGTTAATGGGTCCCACCGGGGGCCATTACCCGCAAAGCTGTTAACGGGAAGCACAAGTTGAGGTGCCCTTCCCTGGAGGCTGGTTAGCGTAGAAAATCAGAGGCAGCAGTTAGTTAGTCAAAGGAAGTGTACAGGAGGCCTCAATTCCAAGTAAGCCCTTGATCTGTTTTATCAAGCAAAATGGTCAAGCACAAATGTCCAGCCTTGCAGAAGGGTGATCCTTTCCCTCACACGTTGCTCAGGGCTCTTCCTGGGGCGAGGAGGAGGGGCAATGCCGAGTGTGGGACAATGGTAGAACACCTCCTGGTCTCCCTGAGGGGTGAGCAGGCAACGAGGCCCTGGTGCTGTAAGGAAACAGTGTCTTCTCGCAGGCCTCGCTGGTGGAGAAGGCAGCTATAGCCAAGGTGACAAAGACCTCAGTTCTGCCAGGGACTTTCAGCCTTGCCACCAACCTTGGCCATCCCCATCACAGACATCCTCCACTGTCCCATGCCTGCTCCTGTTTCCCCGCAGACCTTAGCCACCTTCTCCCTCCCTACACACTCTGTTTCCCCACCTTTGGCCTGTTTCACTCTCCCTAGTTCCACCAATGTCTCTCCATCCTCACTGGGTGTTGCTTGAAAAACAAAGCTTTGGGCTCCTGTGAATTTGCTGTTGCCCAAGTTGCCCAGCAAGCCACCTGGCTTCTTTCAAAGCCCTGCTAGAGCTCCTCACTCACCTGCAATATCCCAGCCCCAAATGTGCTTGTATCCTGTGCAGTGACTTGCACATCCTTGTTCTTGTGTTCTCCTAAAATCACAACTGCATTTCCTTTAAAGGTGACCATTGCATGCTCTCTGTGTTCTCCATCCTGCCTGCATCAGCCACACTCCTACCTGCACACAGCTCTTTCCCTGCACTCATATGTGTCCTGGTAATGTTCCTGCTCTGCCTGCCACAGTGGGACCTCACTCCAGGAGATTCACACATCCTCCAGAGAAAGGTCAGCTCTGTGGGCATGATTGAGCTCTGTCCACTCGCTCTCCAGCAGCATGCATTCCCCATCTCGCAGGCTAAGGCATGCACGCAAGATGGAAATGTCTCTGTCATCCCTGATAGGGTGAGAGGCCTTCAGCCCTGCCATGTTCCTAGCACTCAGCTCCTCCCCCTCTGCCCACAGACATAACCTCCTTTAATTGTCTGGGCTCAAACATGTGTGTGAGGATTTACTGAAGCCCTTATCCACCACTGCCTTTCTCACTGCCTTCTGCTCAACCCTCTATCCCACCGGCCAGCGCTGCCTCTCAGCTGTGACCCAGTGGCCTTTTGGAAGAAGCCTTGGGCTTCCTGGGTTTTCCTGGTGCTTATTACAACCTTTCTGGCTTCCTCCAGAGATCTTGGGATGGGACAATTTGTTATTGGCTCTAATAGGGGCCTTTATGACCATCTTTTAGGAAACACTTGCATTTTTATGACTCCTCTGTGTGTGTGTGTGGAGCAATAGCCATGGAAAAGCACCAAATATACCAAAGCAGGCACCCAGTGGACTGCCAAGAAGAACCATCTGAGATATCCCCAGGCCTGTGGCTTCAGGGCAAGGCTTCTCACTGTGGAAGTGGATCCAGCCTCATCCACTCTCTAGAGAGGCAAATCAGCGGTGTCCATGCCATCTGAGGCCTGAAGAGGTGGGTTCTGGTGAGACCACCCTTCGTTGGGCCCATTTTAGATGTGTACTTTAGGATGGGGAACCATGCCTTGTATTGATCATGTTGATTACATTGACACTGCCTACACAGGATGTCCTCATGAAAGTGAGGTTAAACAGGGGAGCTAAGCCCTGGCTCGTCCTTTGGGCCTGTCTGAAGATGCATAAAACATTTGCCTTTCATCAGTCTCAGGATCTCCATGACCTTTCAAAGATGATAGAGAGTGGCCCCGCTGTGACTTTGGCCTGTTCTCTCAGCATCCTTGGATGCAGCCCCTCGGGTCCCACGGGCTCTTCAGGACTGAATTCGCTCAAGTAACCCCTGACTTGGTCCTCATCCACTAATGGATGGTATTTTTTTCCATGAGTCCTGCCTCTAGGCACAAAAGCCTGGGAAGCTCTGCTAGCAGAAAGTGAGGCAAAGAAGACATTCAGTAGCTCAGACCTGTCTGCATCTACTCTTACTAAATTCTCTGCCCCATTTAGAAGTGGGCCCACATTTTCCTTGTTTATTCTTCTGCTGTTAATGAAGCAGCACCAGCTCATCTTGGTGCCTGTGATGTCCCTTGCAACTGTCAGCTCTAGGGGAGGTTTGGCTTTCCTAATGCCATGCCCAGACAGCATCTCTAAATTTCTTCCATTGTAACCTGTCCCTGCTTCCACCTCCTGTGTGCTGCTCGTTTGCATCGGAGCTCAGCCTTGAGGTCCCTGTGTTGCCAAGCCATCTCTGCCAGCTTGCCTGAGCTCCTTTGCTGGTCAGAGCTGCTTCCCACAGGATCCCCCCTTCCTGTGTCCTGAATAAGTCAAAGTCTGCCTGTCTGATGTCCAGGGTCTGTACCCTGCTACTCTCCACACTAAATTCCCCTCAGGATCTGAGACTGTACTATTTTCATGGTGACTGCAGCCAAGGCTGCCGCTGAGTATCACATCTCCAACCACTTCTTCTGAGTTTGCAAGTACAGATCCAGGTGACTCATAATGGCAGCTGGTCTAAGAAATTGTCCTGCTATCCTCCAGGTACCTCCTGGACTGTTTGCGCCCTGCTGTGTTGCCCTTCCAGTGAATGCCAAGGAGATTAAAGTCCCCCATAAGAACCAGGGTCATTGCTCCAGAGGCTTGTTTGCGTTGCTTAAAGAAGACTTTGTTCACTTCTTCACTCTGTTGGAGTGGTTTGTAACTGCTACCACAATACCACCCTCCTCTGATCCTCACCCACAAGCATTCAGCCAGCCTGTCATCCCTCCCATAGAGGAGCTCCACACATCTGAGCTGCTCCTTTGTACAGAGGGCAATTCCCCTCCTCCTCTTTCCTGCCTGTCTTTCCTGAAGAGCTTCTGTCCATCCGTTGCAGCAGCCCAAGCCGCGTGAGTGGTCTTATCACAGATCAGTCATTCCCACAATGCCGGCACTCCTGTGACCACACACGGAGCTGCAGCTCCTCCTGCCTCTGCCCCAGGCAGAGTGCGGTTGCGTACATTTGGGCTGCAGGACCTCAGCTGTGGCGCTAGGGCCGAGCACAGAATTGCCACGGTGATCCTGTTGCCGAAAGCCAAGGACCCCATGTATGCTAAGGCCCCTTTTCAGAGCAGAGACATGCTGGACTTAACAGCAGATCACCATGCCACGATGAAATGAGGTTCCCACCAGGAGAGAAAACCCTGCAGTCCCCAAAGCCAGGCAGACAGGGCTTGGTTGTGCAACCATGACAGGAGAGGAGTTTTCTGCCTGAGCTGTCTCTGCAGCACCACTGCGCCTGTGACACAAATGAAGCTGATCTCCAGGAAGGAGTAGATCCTGCTGAGGACATCCCTGGAGGTGGGCAGCCTGCGATCCAGCTACGCTGTGATCATTGTTAGCATGTTCCCTGTTTCTGTCATCATGTGGGTGAGCAGAGGTTCAGGGAGAGGAGAACCATCAGTTTGAGAACATGGGTGCACGAGTGGAAACCCTGGTGGGGAGTGTCTCCCATTCCTGCAGCACCCTTGGACGTAGGTGGGATGGGCCTTGCCTCCATACCACAATGTTGGCATTCAGTTGCTGGCATTCAGGCATCTCACCCCTCTGAGATGCCCTGGGGAGTCTGTCCAGCACCCATCCAGAAGGGCATGGCTTCCCTGTAGGTCCTGCGCTGTATTTTCCACTGGTTGTGTTGGCACCCCAGCCCCCTGACACAGCACTAGAGGCCTTTTTTATTCATTCCGATGAGAGCTCTGAGTCAACTTAGGACTCTGCAGTGCAGAGATGGGCACTCGTCTTAGCTTTGTAGCAACTTGGGCTCTAATAAACACAGTTGACGGAGCCTGGAGAGAAACCTCACTCTCCTTATGGCGAGCTCCTCTGGTCAGCTGAACAGGTCTGCAGGCTGCCAGGATGTGGTTGATTAAGGCAGGCTCAGATGCCCTAAACATACGCCTCTGGTGTCCTTTCAGGTTGCCAAGGATAGTTCCCCTCCAGCCCGCCCCAGGCCATAGCTGATGCTCCGGAAGGATGTGGGTCTTTGAGAATTGCTCCATAGGAGCTTGAAGACATTTGAACATGTTTTGGATCACCTCTGGCACCTCGGATGTCACCAGCTGTTTGTGTGTGAGCAACTGACTCCTGCCCTCTACCTCCATGGATTAGAATTCAAGGAGCTCCCGTGCAGACACAAATTTTGTGCACACATGAATTGAGGGAAGAGGAATCCCACCTCCTCTGGGTCTGCGGCATGCACAGGAGGGAGAGGAATTGCCCCAAAGCCTCTAAGCAAAGAAGAGGCACCTGCATTGACTCATCTGAATCACTGCCCTACATGGGAAAACAACCCCCTCCCTATGACTTTCCACATGTCCTGCCTAGTAACTGGGGAGGAATAGGGATTTCCAGAGGAGGACAGTTTCACCTCTCTTAGACAACGATGCTCTGATAGGAGACATCACACTGCTGGACTCCACTGCTCTCTCTACAGTTTAGAGAGGGAAGATAGGTGATTGCTTTAGCCTGCTTCAAAGTACATTCCCCAGGAGGGACTCTGCTGCCTCTCAGGAGCTGTCAGCCCTGGAGCCCAGAGGGACATCTCGAGGAAGCCTGTAGGGCAGAGAAAGTCCTGCCTTTGGCTGTGCCTCTGCTCCGGAGCTGGGCCAGGCTCCTGGGACTGAGAGAGCTCGTGGCAACCTGGCAGACTCTGCAGAGAGCTGCTCAGCCCAGGAGCAGCTCCTCTGCAAAGAGCAGCAGGGCTCAGGGCACTGCCTGAAAGTGCCTAGATGCGACAAGGCATGGCAGAGAGACGTTCATGGCAGTCTGGAGTGGGAGGAGGGCTGAGAGCTCTTTGGGGAAGAAACGTTCACAGCCCTTAACACAGTAAGTCTCTGGCCACCAGCAACGCAGCTGTGCTTCCTAGACCTAGACCTAGACCTAAACCTGGCACATCCCACAGCTTATAGGATCTGTCAGGACAGCTCTCATGGTTTCTCTGATGTGGAAGAGGAGGATGTGCTCCAGGGCAGGGAGTATTTGCCACACCATCAGAGGGACAAGGCCTCACCGTCACCTTCTCCCAGGGATGGCCTCAGGGGTGTGAAGCCTGGGTGTGCACACATATCTGCAAGGCAGAGCAGTGTCCCTGTGCCCTGGGGTACTCTGTGCCTGGGGCAGTGACTGCTGTGTGCAAGGTTCAGCGCTCGGCCTGCCCGGGGAACTCCCCACGGTGCAGCAGGGAGAAGCTCTGGGTGGAAGGAGCGACAGCCAGCAGGGCAGGTTCATTCTGCTGTAGAGAGGGTACTGCATAGGTCGGGGCTGCTCACAGCTCTGCCTCACCATGAGGACCTTTCCAGATGGGGACTTTTCAAGAGGAAGGGTGAGTCACTGGGTACCTGAAAGGGAAGCAGCTTTTCGGAGTCTGTGATGTTAGTTTCCACCACTGGCCGGGGGGAAATGGAAACAGGTTTGGGGGTTTAGATGTGGGAATGAGACTCCTAAAATGTTACTCCGAAAGATCAAGAGGTCTGTGAGGAGCCTCCAAAAGCCCCTTCATTCCCTCTGCCCACCATCCCCCCACCTGCAAGCACCAACATCTCTTTTGCAGTTATCATAATTCTCATCAGAGCTTTTCTGAGCTGCAGTCCCCACTGCCCCGAGGGAGGAAATGACCAACAGCAGCTTCCTCACCGAATTCCTCCTCCTGGCATTTGCGGACAAACGGGAGCTGCAGCTCTTGCACTTCTCACTCTTCCTGGGCATCTACCTGGCTGCCGTCCTGGGCAACATCCTCATCATCTCTGCCATAGCCAGTGACCACCGCCTGCACACCCCCATGTACTTCTTCCTCCTCAATCTCTCCATCCTGGACTTTGGCTCCATCTCCACCACTGTCCCCAAATCCATGGCCAATTCCCTGTGGAACACAAGGGCCATTTCCTACTCAGGATGTGCTGCCCAGGTCTTTCTGTTTCTTTTCTTCATTTCATCAGAATATTATCTCCTCACTGTCATGGCCTATGACCGCTATATTGCCATCTGCAGACCCCTGCACTATGGGACACTCATGGGCAGCAGAGCTTGTGTCCAAATGGCAGGAGCTGCCTGGGCCAGTGGTTTTCTCAATGCAGTGCTGCACACTGCGAACACATTTTCAATTCCACTCTGCCAAGGCAATGCTGTGGAGCAGTTCTTCTGTGAAATCCCCCAGCTCCTCAGGCTCTGCTGCTCTGACTCCTACTTCAGGAAAGCTGGGGTTACTGCGGTTAGTTTTTGTGTAGCTTGTGAGTGCTTTGTGTTCATTGTGCTGTCCTGCGTGCAGATCTTCAGGGTCGTGCTGAGGATCCCCTCCGAGCAGGGCCGGCACAAAGCCTTTTCCATGTGCCTCCCGCACCTGGCCGTGGTCTCCCTGTTTGCCAGCACTGCAATGTTTGCCTACCTGAAGCCCCCCTCCATGTCCTCCCCAGCTCTGGAGCTGGTGGTGGCTGTTCTGTACTCAGTGGTGCCTCCAACACTGAACCCGCTCATCTACAGCATGAGGAACAAAGAGATCAAAGAGGCACTGAGGAAATTGATTCAATGTGTAGTATTTTACCACTCATAGGCTGTCTTCATGAACGATTCCCAGTTTCTCTCAGGCTGGCTTATGCTTTTCTTTGCTTGTTTATTATATCTGTGAAAATCATTTCTGTACACAGATATTTGTATTTATCACACTTCTCCAGAGGCATGAACCTGGTCTGCCTGACCAGAGGCCTTCTGTGCCTGGGTCGGAGCTGGCTGCTGTGACAGCATCTCTGTACTAAAAAGGGATCTTCCCAGTGCAGTGCCTGAAGGCTGGGCTCGTCTTACACTAGGAAGGGAGGTTGGAGAGCAGCAGGAGTTGCTGGAGGAGCCCCAGCACCAGGACACTTGTGCTGTCCTGGGGAGTGGGGCTGGTTAGGAGGCAGCTGAGGTGGTGGTTGTCATCCTAGAGACAAGAGCAGGGGGGCAAGAGAGTGACTGGCTTCCATTTCCTAGTGCCATTGGAGGTCTTAGGGCTGGTGGGGAGGCTGACACCCACTCTCTGCCACCCCAGGAGCTGCTGTGCCCATTCAAGGGGCTCAGGCTTGGTGTCAAGTAGGCAGATACCTGCAGCATCCTGTGGTGGACACTGCTGTGGGGTGATTCCCAGACTGTCCTGCTCTGCTGCGATGGGCTGGGAGAGGCAATGGGAGGTGGGGAGAGCTGGGGAGGGGCCTGAAGTGGGCTGGAAAGTGCCTGGGGGTGGGAAATACCAGTCTTCAGGTAACTTGTGTGAAGAGGCAGGGTGGGCGAACACACCAGTGTGCTTGGGTCGCAGAGCCAGACTTCATGGCGAAGGAGCTGAGACATAAAAAGTGCACAAGAGTGTGGTCTGTGCCCTCTGCCTGCTTCCTCTGCAGACCTTGTGGGGCACAACCAGAAGAGACTTTCAGATGTGGCTGAAGAATGACTAGTGGTCCTCCCGCTGACGCCAGTCTCCCACTGCCATCTTCCCGTCGAATGTGGGCTTCCATAGGGCGTCTGAGCCCCTGCGTCAGAGCTCAGTCCTAAGGAAAAGTGTCTAAGGAGCCATGTCATAACTTGATGCTGCCTGGATACACCCAGTGCAATGCACTATTGCCTTCTGCCATCCTCCATGCAGATGCATGCCACACCAGGGCATCATTTCCTCGGTGCACAAGAAGTCTAGGTTGGGCTCCATGACTCTCTACTTGCTGTCCTGAGAAAATGATTCAGAGAAGAGCCATGGTCGGGATGGCTTTGCCACACTGTGATGGGGGCTGTGCTGTGCTGGAGTGGCTGGCAGTGCCCAAGGGCATGGGAGGGATTTGCTGGAAGTAGTTTGGGAAGTGGCTGTTGTGATCACTCAAGAAAACTCAGTGTCCAGCTGTGCACATTGTTCCAAGGAGTGCAGAGGAGGGAAGACGTTTATGGTGGGTGGAGGGGTAGGGCTTGAGGTTTCAAAGTGCTGCTGAGTGCTTTAGTAGGTGATAAAAGAGACCTCATAATCAACAAAAGAGGGCAGGAGGGGTCCCACCCCAAGTGTGTGCACACAAGGACACAAGGACAACAAGGCAGGGCAGGAGCAATCCAGGAGGTTTCTGGAGTGCAGTGATGATAACACTGTGACACGGGTGGTCACGGAGTCAACGAGGGCAGGCACTTTGCTGGACCTGATACTCACTGACAAGGAAGAACTGGTTGGGGTTTTCAAGACTGGGGGCAGCCTTGGCTGCAGTGACCATGAGATGGTGGAGTTCAGGATCCTGAGAGGAGGGAGGAGGGCAAAAAGCAGGATCACAACCCTGGGCTTCAGGAGAGCAGACTTCAGCCTCTTCAGGGACCTGCTTGGAAGAATCCCATGAGATACAGTCCTGGAGAGAAGGGGGAGGTCCAAGAGAGCTGGCTGATTTTCAAGGATCACCTCCTCCAAGCTCAAGAATGGTCCATCCTGATAATCAAGAAACAAAGCAAAGGTGTCAGGAGGCCTGCATGGATGAACATGGAACTCCTGACTGAACTCAAGCATGAAAAGGAAGCATACAAGAGGCAGAAACAGGGACAGTTGACCAGGCAGGAATATAGAGCTGCTGTCCAAGCATGCAGGAAGCCAAAGCCCACCTGGAGCTGACTCTGGTGGGGGACATGAAAGGCAACAAGAAGGGCTTTTGCAGGTATATCATCAGCAAAAAGAAGACTAGGGAATATGTGGTTGCAGCACAGAATAGGGCAGAGGACATGGTAACAAAAGACATGGAAAAGGCAAAGGTTTACAGTGCCTGCTTTGTCTCAGTCTTTCCTGGTGAGACATGGCTTCAGGAATCTCAGGCCCCTGAGACCCATGGGAATATGAGAGGTGAAGATTTACCCTTGGTGGAGGAGGCTCAGATTAGGGAAGATTTGAACAAACTGGACATATACACAACATCCACTGCTCTCCCCTCCTCCACCCAGCCAGTCTTTCCATCACAGAGGGCTATCAGGTTGGTTAAGCATAATTTCCCCCTGGTGAGTGCAGGCTGACTACTCCTGATCACCTTCTTATCCTTCATATACTTGGAAATGGCTCCCAGGATGAGCTGCTCCATCACCTTCCCAGGGATTGAGGTGATGCTGACTGGCCTGCAGTTCCCTGGGTCCTCTCTCTTGCCCTTTTTGAACACTGGAGTGACATCTGCTTTCTTCCCGTCCTCAAGCACCTCTCCTGGTTGCCATGATCTGTCAAAGATAATTGAGAGTGGCCCAGCAATGATGTCCGCCAGCTCCCTCAGGACTTGTGGATGCATCCCATCAGGGCCCATGGACTTGTGTAAGTTGTTTGCTGAAGTGATCCCTAACCCAATCCTCCTCTACCAAGAGAAAGTCTTCCTTTCTCCAGATTCTCCCCCCCACCCCACCCCAGACTCTAGGTCCTGGGATTCCTGGGGACCAGTCTTACCAGTAAAGACTGCTAGGCACGGAGGGCTAGATTCATGGCTCACTGTGGTGGCAGTGGACATGGTGAATGGGCTCCCACTCACCTGCCCAGGGCTGTCATACATGAGACAGGGCCAGTGGCAGACACCATCCTTCTGGCAGGGAATCTGGAGGCAGCTCGGAGAGCACATGGGATCTCCAGGGGCACCACGTGCTGGGGGCGTGCAGTGGATGGAGCCTCTCGAAAGGAGAGAACATTTGATGCGTAGCTGGAAAAGGTAAAGACCTGTCCCCTTGCAGTGGTAAATACCAGCTCTGATTGTTCATTCCAGGCCTGATGTCAGCATCTGTATCGAGGGGGAAGAGCCAGCCCTGAGCAGCCTCTCTCCTGGCCCAGACCCCCAAAGACCCTTGGAGGACAGCGGTCTGCTGACCCCTGTGTGGGGCACAGCCAGGGCTAGGCAGGGACTGGGCACTGGTGGGAGGCTGCCAAAGCAGGAGGGCTGCGGGGGGGGGGATGGGGCACATCATTGGGACTGTGCCAGGGGGATGTTTCCCCACCCCTGAAGGTACCCTGCCCTGTGAAGTGCCTGCAGGGCAGGTCTGTGGGACCACATGCAGGGCAGCAGGGCTGGGTGCAGGCTGGAGCCAGGACACTCCTCACTGCTCCATTGCCAAGAGGCAGCTGTGCTGCACAGAGCAGGAACCAGCTCTGCAGGCCCTGCAGGCCCTGGGAAGCTCATTCGGGTGAGCAGCGTTAAGGCAAGGGCTGGGAGCCAGCTGGCAGCTTGGGAGCCCATTGGGGAAGGCCTCCTGGCACTGGTATCACAGCCCAGCCCCACTCTGGCAGCCGGCAGAGCATGCCCTGGGGCTGTGCCACATCATGATGGCCCCTGGCACTGTAGGCCCAGCTCATCCCCTCTGCGGGAGACCTCCAACAGAGCCATTTCCCATCCCTGTCCCAGGCCTGGCCTCCTTGGGTTCTCTCCTGTCACTCACCCATGCCCTGGGGACAGCTGAGACCATTTCTCTCTTGGGAACCGGCTCCACAGGCAGTATCCAGGGCAGAGCCCTCTCTGCCAGGTCCCAGACCCCAGAGCAGCACCTCCATTGCACTCAGGTATCTCCAGCCTCTCCCTCCCACGCTGCTGAGGCCTCCAAACTGCCCCTGGACCCAAGCAAGACAGGGCTCGCTAGTGATCCTAACTGGAAGACTATTGTACATCGAGGAGTTGGTGATCCACATAACAGGTAACCTGAGCAGGCACAGGCATGTGCCGTGCTGTGCTGCACCTTGCTGCACGTACAGCTTGGCCTTCAAGCCTGTGCTGTGCTGCACGTGTCCCTTGGCTGCAGGACAAACTCTCCAGGCGTATTGTAACACCTGCCTGTAGACAGCTCCCATTTGCTCTTGGCAA
The DNA here is from genome assembly GCF_036370855.1 of Dromaius novaehollandiae. Lineage (NCBI taxonomy): Eukaryota > Metazoa > Chordata > Aves > Casuariiformes > Dromaiidae > Dromaius > Dromaius novaehollandiae. The sequence goes on from NW_026991505.1 coordinate 1,295,610, forward strand.
TTCCACCACCTGTGTGCCCTTGTCTTTATCTCAAGAGAAGGAGCAAGTTCTCATGCAAACCTCCTTTTGACACTATAAATGATGAATAGGATTGTTTTCTTCTGAGGAAATCCTGTAAGAGCCCTAAAGAGCAAGGTGCTGGTGAACCTCTCCATGGATGAGATCTGCACCGTGTGCTGTGCCATGCCATGCCCTGATTGGAGGTCTGTCCAGTGCTGCACAGCTTGGGGTTCTCAGCATCTAAGTGGACATAGTACTATCTTTCCTCTTTTTCCTTCTTGTGTCAGCTCCACTAAATGGTATTTTAAGCAATACCTTACAGAGTCTGAGTGCCTTTCTTGCTGGGATCATAAGATACACTACCCTGGTGCCTTGCACTGGTATGGAACAGGCTCTCCCTCCTGATCATTGCAACAGCTGCCAGGAGCCCAAGAGGCACCCTGGGATGGGAGGTGCAGGGTGAGCAGCGCCAGCCCCAGTGCTCCCCCAGCAGCCCCTCTGAAGCCAGAGCAGCCCCCATAGTTGTGGTAGGGACTTGCTGTTGGTCACGGGGAGTTTAGGATGTGCCTGGAGCTGAAACCACAGGCATCGCTCTTTAGAGTGCCCATAGATGAAATGCAGAGTCCAGCTGTGCAAGAGCGGCAGCTCACCAGAGCATTCCCTTCTACTTCATAGTCTTCTTTCAGGACTGCTTTCCAGTGAGTGATTCCCTACCTGGGGTTTGTGGGAGGAGCTGTTGGAGACCTTCCCCTCAGTCCTGCTCTGCTCTGTTGTCAGCCCACGGGCACTGCCACAGTCCCTCTGGGCTGGGTAAAGGTGAGTCTCCATGTGCCCTCCTCTGACCCCAGGTCGGAATAAGCAGTGCCTGTCTCTGCTCAGTCCAAAGCAGGTGCTCAGAGCAGGCCGGGGGAACAGGAGGAGAAGGTGCAATAGGCACAAGGGCACAAGCAGCAGCAAGGGACATTTCAGCTGGGTGTTAGGGAAAAAACTGTCAGCATCAGAGTGGAGCAGTAGTGGTGCAGGGGCCCAGAGATTTTCAGAACTTGTCTGGACAAAGTACTGACCAACACAATCTAACTGGGAAGTTAGCCATGCTCAGAGCAGAGGGTGTGGATATAGACCTCCAGATATCCCTCCTGACCCAGATCCTCTAGGATGGGGAAGAGGTCCCAGGGCATGGTAGCACACTCCCATGGGGATGAGACCTTTCTAGAAGTTTGCCACTGGTAAATGAGGAGCTCTCTGTCACTCCCTAGTCTCTGAGAGGTGGGACTCAACCACATGCTGGTCCCTGTGACAACCCTCAGGGAGTGCCTTTCCTGAGGAGTGAAGGTGCCCTGAAGACTATCCTCAGCTCTGAGCAGCTGGGAGTGGTGAAGCCACAATGCTCAGTCTGCAACAGCAGCAAAGGGGCAGAGCAGCAAGAATGGGTACAGGGAGGGGAAACGGGAGAGATGTGGCTCTCAATCAAGAGGCAAGTACAGCAGCCAGTGGAAAAGCTCTTCCATTTCCCACCTGCATCATTTGGCTGTGCATTTGAGCCTTCCCCAGACACAGTCCCAAGAGCCACTAGCCAGCCCTGACCTTCTGGACCCTGGCATTCACAGTTCCCCATTACTACTGTGCTGCCACCATGGATGGTCTTGGGTGCAGACTTCTCCCAGATGTGGCTGCAGAATGTCACCAGTTGCTCCTGGAATTCAGGCTTGATCTCACTGTTATGAAGCTCTTCCAAGGGTGGCAGGTCCCTCTTGCTGGTCGGCTGGTCAAAACCAAAGCACTTCCAGTCTGGGGAGATCTGGTGGAGGCATTCCTGGGAATGGTTATAGAGCTGGGTTTCCCGGCTGCTACCTGCGGAGGTAGGCCAGGGAGCAAGCTCACAGGGCTTGGGCTTTTGTTGCCTTACGCTGAAATGCAGCTGTCCAGAGCTGGACACATCCTGCCCTTCCTGAAGTAAAGCACTGGGAACAGCACCATTCCCCTACCAGGCTTTAACTTCAGCACATTCTCCAGGTACGCGTCCTCAGAGATTTCCTCCCCATCCACCTTCAGGTGCAATGTGAAGTCCCGCACGGCCCAGACAAAGGTCAGGAAGAACTAGGAAACTTTATCTGAATCCTCCAGTTCATCTCCACTCTCCCAAGGTGTTGCTATCACCTTTACATCCTCCATCAGTTTCATCACATAGCTGGGGAGCTGGCTAAGGAAACAGAGACCCTGAATCCTCATGCAGGGAGGGGCTAACCCTAACTCTAACCCCACCCTCCCCACCCATCAGCATTTGATGGGGAAAAGGGGAGATTCTGCAGGGACAGAGAGCAGCCTGGAGTCACCAGCAGGAGTAGGGCTCAAAGCCTCAGCCCTGAGATCTGGAGCACAGGATCCCTGAGGACCCAGAGCCTGGTCACTGGGCATCACCAGCAGGCTCTGATCTCCCCATATAAAGCAGCCGTTTGAGGAGCTGAGATGTGTGAACCCCTTAGCTACTGCTGAGGTAGATGGGGCATCCCTGGTGCTGCTGCCCCACTGAGGACACTGCAGCTGGTCCATGTCTTGCTGGTTGATGGTGCCCTTGCTGTTATAGACCAGAGTGCGGGACAGCAGTACGGCTAGCACAAAGATCCATGTGTCATTCTTGGTGTTTCCCAGGAACAAACAGCCTTGGCTCATACCAAGAAACCCTGTGCAAGGCCCCCTAAGAGTGAGCAAAGCCCCAAATCCCCAGGCCCTGAATGCCTAACCATGGGCCATGGCAGGGTCAGCTTTTTGGAGAGACCCCCACACATGATATCACCATGTCTTCCTGTAGCTGCCTTGTCTTCAGCTCTTAACTCTCCGAGTCCCACAGGCTTCTGATTATTAAAGGACTCCCTGAGCTCCCCATTCCTGGTCTGCTGAAGTTTACCAGCAAGTGCTGAGGAATTTGGCAGCTTGTCAACCTCACGAGCCTTCTCCTAGCTCCTCTGGCTGTCAGCACCACAGAGACAGCTCCAGTTCAAAAGCCTGGAGCTCCCTGCCAGCTACCGGATCTCAAAAGGCCCACCAGCCTGATGGCTGCTGAGTAATCAAAGATCCAGAAAGAGAGGGAGAGTGGCTGTGAAGAGGTGGTGTCCCACAAACCGTCATGGGCCCAGCCACAGACTGGCTCCAGTCCCCTGCAGACAGCCAGCATCCCAGGCAGAATGAGGGCTCTGACAGGCAAAGGCAGAGGTGAAGGATGCCAGACAGGAGGACTTCCTCAGCCAGAAGACTTTATCCAGTCAGCTCTGCACTGGCCTCCTTCCCCACAGCCTCTGTCTCTTCCTGGCACACCAGTGCAGGCAATGAGAACACCTTGAGTCCTGCCACATGCCTGGGCCCTTGAGAGCTTCCACAAAGTTCTCTGTAGGCACAAAAGGAAGCCTCTGCTTCTCCCACGCCTTCTCCGCATCACCCCGCCCTTCAGTGTCCAGGAGCACCAGCGTGTGTCCAGGCTGACAGGGCTGAGGCACACACCACAGCCAGATACCTTTGGTATGGGCCTGCATGGGGAAGGCCAGGGAGAAACCTGTGGAGGGGATGCAAGGGGCTCAGCAGTGTCAGCTACAGAGCAGGAAAATGGAGGCATCTTTGCCGCCCAGGGCCAGGACCTGTGTGGCTCCCCACCTCTCTCCTCCATCCTCTCACAACCCAGCCTGTTCATGAGGTGGGACTTGCCAGCGCAGTACAGCCCTGTGATGGCCACCACCACAACGGGCTGTGGGAACTATGACAGCACCTGCAGGGTCTTCTGCTGCCCCACCAGCCCCTGCCTCTGTGTGCTCTCAATCAGGCACCTGGGCACTTCTATGGAGGTTTCAGATGCCATTGCTCATGGCAAACACAGCTTGCAGAGGGGACAGTGAAACAGGTATTTGAGGCCTTCAGAAAATCACCATAGTTTGTTATCTCCATCTTTAGAAATGAAAAGAAAAGAAGAAGCATTTTAAGATCTTCATGGACTATAAAGGGAGCAAAAGATGTTAAGCCAGAGGCAGAGTCCAGCTGTGCAGTTGTAGCAGGTCAAAGGAAGCCATGATATTTATTCCATGTATTATCCTTGGGAATTACAAAACCATGTGTCAAACTCCTTGGCAAATTCCCCATTAAAACTGTTAGTCTTGCTGAGAATGATGTGCTATAACCTTGCATATTTCCAGAAATGGCTTTTGATTCTACAGCTTCCTCCTGCTTGTGAGAGCTGGCTGTGCAAATAATCAGTAATCAGTTCAGCTCCCCACAACATCATTAGTTTTCTGTGTGCCTGAAACGCTATGCCTTGATGTTTTCTGCACTGAAGTCCCATAAGGTTCAGAGGCTTGATCCCAAGAGGAACTATCAGAGAGATGGAAATTTTCCTTTGTTGGAAAGAAATGTGATTGTTTCCGTGACAGGGAGGACTATATAAAGGTTTCCTGACACCACTGAACAGAACAAATCCATCCTCTTTGAAAGTGGTGTGCTATATGTGACCAACTATACTACTCTAATAGTTCAGCTTTGGAAAGATACCGTATATTCAGCTAGGATTTGGAATGAAGAAAACTTATTAGAAAGCCCTTTTTTGAATTAAAAAAAAGGAAAACAAACAGGATTTCAGAATGATCTTAAAAACTAGGTAGCCAACTTCCCTTCCCTCCCTCTTTCTCTCCCTCCCTCCCTTCCTTCCTCCCTCCCTCCCATTTTCTTTGCTCGCTGTCCTCAAACACGCCATTCCTTTCAGTGAGCTGGTACACAGGTGGCAGCTCCAGCATCAGTACTGGCCATCTAGGTTACAACAGTTTCTAGTATTTGTTGAAACAGCTGGGGTGGAAAAAAAAGGGATTCTTTTGTGTCCCTTTCCGGACTCAGTGTCTGATCTCTTCCATTCATGAGGCAGCATCAGCTGCTGCTGCACCTTATGGAAGAGGACTCTGGGGAATGGAAATAGCAGCTCAGGACAGAAAGACAGCAAGCTACTGCTGAGTTCTTCTCTCTTTCCCTGCAGGGATGGATAACCAGACAGAGGTGAGCAAGTTCATCCTGCTTGGCCTGTCCAGCCTTCAAGGGCTGCAGCAGTTCCTGTTCATGCTCTTCTCCCTGCTCTACCTGTCCAGCCTGCTGGGGAATGTGGCAATTGTGACTGTGGTGATATGTGAACCTCGGCTACGCATCCCCATGTACTATTTCCTCTGCAACCTCTCCTGCCTGGATATTTTCTACTCCACCGTTACCATCCCCAAGATGCTGGCTGGGTTCCTCTGGGGGCACCAGGGTATTTCTTACACTGGCTGCCTAAGCCAGCTCCACTTCTTCCACTTCCTGGGCAGCAGCGAAGCTTTGCTGCTGGCTGTCATGGCCTATGACCGCTTTGTGGCCATCTGCCACCCGCTGCGCTACAGCCTGATCATGAGCCCACGGGCCTGCCTGCTGCTGGCTGCAGCCGCTTGGGTTACAGGCTTCCTTCATGCTCTGATGCACACAGTCATGACCTCCCGGCTCCATTTCTGTGGCCCCAGCCACATCCACCACTTCTTCTGTGACATCAAGCCCCTGGTGAGACTAGCCTGCAATAGCAACCAGCTCAACCTGCACCTGCTCAGCATTGTCACAGGGAGTATTGTGATAGGCCCCTTTGTCTTCATACTCTTTTCTTACCTGTACATCTTTTCCTTCCTCCGACTGAAAGTCCAGTCGAGGCAGGGGAGGAGGAAATCCTTCTCCACTTGCATCTCCCATCTCACAGTAGTGGCCTTACTCTATGTCCCTGTTATTTTTAACTATGTGCCACCTTCCTCAGGGAGTTCACCCAGGCGGGACATGATAGCCACCCTTATGTATAATGTTGTCACCTCCGTCCTCAACCCTTTGATCTACACCCTGAGGAATGCGGAGGTGAAACGTGCCCTAAAGAGAAGACTTTTCTCCAGACAGTTACTAGTGCAGAAAATGTTCTGCCTTGCAGCTTGTGTGGGGTAGTAGGCAATGGACAATGCAATCAGAGGAGCTTTTGGCTCAAGAATGTCTTGTGCAGAAATCTGCTTTTCACTGCCAACAGCCTGGGTCCCTTCAGAAAAATCCTACATATTGCATATGGCCCTATGTCTCCTCTCTTGGGCAATATCAGTGCATAAAGAGTGCATGTTGGTGGAACAGCCACTCCCATTCCTCCAAGTGGAGAAGAGAAGCGGCTCCAGAGAGTGATACTTCAATAAAAACACCTTTTTTAGAGTGATTTACCCTCAAACGTCACTTGATCTTCTTTCTTTCTTTCTTTCTTTCGGCAGCTGAATCCCACCCCCAGTCAGAGCTGTCAAGAGAAGTCAGGACATGATTCATCTTAGCCTAAAGCCAATAGACAAGGAGGGATTCAGTTGGTTTTGTAGGGTTCATTTGGCCATGTGCAGACATGTATGTCATGCCACTTGAAATACTCTGTGTACCTCAGCTGGTGTCTCTCTGCTGCTCCAGAAAGGCACAGGTCCTGCGCCAGATCTACCAGCCCTGTATGGCTGTCAGCTATCTTAGGGCATCTGAGATGGTGCTAGACACCTATGTTGGGCGACTGAATCCCACCCCCATTGCCTAGATTCACAGTGGTTAAAACTGCTCTTCAGGCACTTGTCTCACAGGGAGGAAGGTACATTTGGAACCCCAAATGTAGGTGTCCTAATCTCAGATTGAATCTCACCCTTAATCTCAAAATGAGTGGGAATGGTGGATTCCAGTTGAAGAAAGCTTCCAGAACTGATCCTTAGGGCTTAAAGGTAAGGTGAGCTTGGGTGACGGGGACTAAGACTAACAGCTGGAGAGATCTTTTGATTCTTACCTGTCCTACAGTTTTTTTCCACATATTCATAAACTTCACCAACATGCCAGGTGTGTTTCACACAATATCTACTTGCTCAACACATTCCATGTTGAGACTCCTACCATAAGCCTTAAAAAGGCTGCTTCTAGTATTGTTGTTATTATCATTTTTAACAGTATTATAGAATGATGATGATGATGATGATGATGATAATAAATATTTCTATTAGGGCCTCAAGTAATCCCTCAATGCCAAAATTTTCATGCCATGTGCTTGAAGGTGTCAAAAGAGATTCTTCCTCTCCTAAACAATGCTCCAGACCAGATACTGTCAGAGACAGTGTCCCAAGGGTCCTGACCGCCTGTTCCCATAGGACCACTCTTTGAGTCTGAGATCTTGTAAGTGTTTTTAGGTCTTTAAGAGTTAATATTTGTTTCTAACTGGCCAAAGACAATGTGAGTGCTCCCTTGCAACCCACCATTCTGCATGCGTGCTGTATCCTTCAGCAGGGACAATGACTTGAGCCAGATCACCTGTGCAATCCCCTTACTGTCTTGCTCCAGTTCATCCTTCTGTGAAAACAGGCTTCTTGGGTTTGTTTTTAGACATGGACTCTTTTATATGCATAATAATGCTCTATGTTAAGCTCGTCACTGTGGGTCTAAGACTACCTTCTGTAGGAGGGTGGTGTGATTTATATTTTTGTGCCTTGCTGCTGCCTCCTTCCTTGTTTACAGTGCTATATGCACCTATACCTATATATACCTCTACCTATACCTAGCCACTAACTTCATAGTAGCTCTTTGTTTGTTTGTTTGTTTTTTACTGCGCGGTGTCTGCATTGATTAATGCAGTCATCTACAACAGGAGCAAAATGAGATCCCATGTTTTCTTAGGAAGTCGATTGCAAGGGGTGGGGCAAGGTCAACAAGAAGCAGCTTCCAGTTTTCTCCCAGTTGCTACTCTTTTCTTATTGTTCAACCTTAGCCAGTGCCTGTTTTTCCTAAGAATGCATTTTATGGAGAAGCAGATTACACTGTGCCCAGAGCTGCACAGTAACTCCTCTGCATATCGTTTCTGTGGCTTGTTAACACTTGCAGAACATATGGGCCAAACACTGGACTAAACTGTGAGTTTATGTGTTGGAAGGCTAGTCACCATCAATACAAAGAACAGATGATCAGTGATGGCAGAGGAATGCCAGGAGCCTAATCAGTGCAAAGGAGCACCCAGACTTGGACATTCCTGGGGCAGCGATTATGTCCCTGGGGCCTTGGAGGGGGTGTACGCTCCCAGATGAGGCCACCCGAGTGACTCTCCTTGACAACGTTGTGGACTGGAGGGGTTATTGCCTAAAGGGGACTGGGGAGAAAGAAGCATGAGAGAAAAAGAGTTTAAAATGGACTGGCCGAGTGCGAACAGGGCAGCACGTTTGTCTAGCCATGTGCAGCACCTGATCAACCCTACCTAGCCAAGTGAGTGAAAATACCACCAGAGTAGTGTCCCACTTCTTCTCCTCTCATGTCCTTTCAGAGAGGTCCATTCAGACCTCTTATGTCTCTTCTCAGTGCCAGACTAGAGTCAATCTCAATAGGGTCTTCTTTCCCCACTGCTTGCACCAAGCCCATTCCCTTGGCTGTGGTTTCACTGGATGGTAGACAGGGACAGGGAGAATCTTGTTGATCCATTCATGAGCACCACGAGTTAGATGATGTGGCATGTGGCTATTTATTAAACACCTATGTATACCTTATGTAAACACCTAGCTAGGTCCCTTTTCCAGGTTAAAGTGATCCAGCCAACCTAGAGCTAGCTGGTGGTGATGACGTGATTGTGAGAAAGATTGCCCAATCAAGTATTTGTCCATTTATTTGGGTAAGCTGGCCCTCTGACAATTTATCCTCTGAATATGTGAACAATGTCCAGGACTGAAGTTTCTCCTGCAACTCTGGTCTTGATAGTCCAACCCAAGGGTTGTTCCAAAGACTCCGCTATTTCTGAGAGCTGCCAGGTTGTATCGTATTGAGATTTGAACCACACAGTGTCCACAGATGACAACTGTTGATCATATGCATATCCTTAGCAGTTTTTATAAAGAAGCCATGACACTTCTCACCTTTCCTGGGAACCACCCCCTTGCTCCCCTCCAGGCACGTCCCTGCTCCCCAGAAAGCCCTTCCCCAGATGAGGGTGTCCACACTGGCCTGGCCGGCTGCTCCAGGTCCCCCTCCCCTGTGCTCCCTGCAGGGCTCCGTGCAGGCACTGCTGCTCAGCAGAGAGCCAATGGTGGTGCCACAGGGCCGTGAGGCGACTCCACTGTGCCCATTCTCGTGAGAGCAGGAAGCAGACCCAAGAGGATGGTTCTCATGCCACTGGCAGTCCCCGCCTCCCATTCTATGTGGCTGTGGAGGGTGCTCAGAGGGCCCAGGCAGCATTTCCGAGGGCACAAGATATGTTATGGGGCTGCACTGGAGCCAGCCTATGGCATGCCAAAGAGAGTACAAGGATGGCTCTCCAGTCTCTCTTCCCTGAGCCTGCTGGGTCTCCACGGCCTCTCCTGGGATTGCGGAGCCCTCCTTTACCTATGCATTTCCTGATTTTGCTCTTTACCGCTCGGTGACTCCACCTTGGATGGTCTCCTGTGTTGTACGGCTCCACTCACTGCCCACCCCCACTGTATGATGTTCCCAAAAATGCTCTGAGCTCCGCTGGCAGCTTATTGCCTCTCCAGGAAGATGGTCAGCCATCACCTGCCCAAACAAATGTGTCACAGCCTCAGGAAGGTTACTCTGGGATCCTTAACCATCTCCACTGACACAGGGCCTCAAAAGTGAACCCTGAATCTAAACCTGGTTCCCTAACAGCTTACAATGGGACACTGAACACATCAACCTGAGCCCGTGGAGAATGAAACCAAAGCAACAAGCCCTTTTGGGATACCATTCCATCACCACTTTTGTGACTCCAATTTTGGAAGAAGAGCCAAGTGCACAGGCACCGCACTGAGGAAATGGCTTTACATTGAGTAGAAGCTATCAGGGAGGCCAGGTATGCCTGAGAAAATGGAGCCTTCCTGTCCTCACAGGTTGCATTCTTGCCTTGGGCAGTCAAGGGCTGAAACAGAAGAGACCTCCTGGTAAAAAAAGAAGCACTGTTCCCCCAGCCCACCTCTGCCACCCCAGCCACCTCTGGCCCTCCTGCCATGCCCTGGATATTCCCATGAGAACCTCACAATGCCCGCCTCATGCCCCTCACCAAGCAGATTGCTGCAGCACAAGTGACCTCACAATCTACAGCGCAGCCCTCACACCTTCACCGACACCTCCCTCTTGCCTGCCTCTGCCCTCTCCCCTCAGCTCCACGCCCCTGCACTCCAACACCCCACCTGCCCTGCTCTTCTTCTGCCTCCCAGGCCCCCAACCCCTTCCAGCTCGGCTTACAAGAAGGCTGGGTGCTTAGGGGCTGCGCCAGAGCAAGTTTGGCCTTAGGCTTCAGGCATGCGTGCAGGCTTTGGGCTTTGTGCTGAGCGGGGTCAGGCAAAGCTTTTGGCTGCTGGCTCAGTGTAGGGCTTGGCCTTGGTGCTCAGGGTTTGCGGTAGGGGCTAGAGCTTTGGCAGAGGGCTGTGGGTTGGAGTAGGGGTGAGGGCTCCAGCCCGGTCCAGGACTTGAAGGAATGCAATAAGGGCTTGGGATTAGCTTCAGGCAAAGGGGCAGAATTTGGGAAAGGGGGCAGAGACTGTGGCTTCAGTGTAGACTTTTGGGTTTGGCCTTGGCAAATCGAGAAGGGCAAGGAGGCAAGGCAGAAGGGTAGGGCCTCACCACTAAGCTGAAGCCCTACCCTTCCGCCTTCCCTCCTTCCCGTCCTCTACTCACTAGAGGCCAAACCCAAAACGCTACGCTGCAGCCTGAATCCTTGCCCTGTGTCTGAAGCTAAGGCCTAGCCCTCATCGCTTGCCTTCAAGTGCTAGAGCACGCTCTAGGTCTCACCCACACACAAACACACACCTCGTCCCACAAGATTGTCCCATTCCCAAAACCCTCAGCAGAAACACGAAGGCCAGCACTCAGCCATCACCCAAAAGCTTTCCCAAAGCCCAGCAACTGCAAAGCACAACCTCCCCACTGATGCCTGAAGCCTAAGCCCTATGCTGCTCCCGCAAAGACCCTAACCCTGCAAGCATCTTATAAGCCTAGCGCCAAGGCGTTTGGGGCCTGGCAGGCAGAGGCAGAGGCCTGGCAGGGCTGGTGTTTGGTCTTGGAGTGCAAGCACCTGGAGCTGAGAGCAGAGGGCAGAGGCAGGCGAGGGGGAGCTGCAAGTGCAGGGGTGAGGGCTGGGCTGTTGGTTGTGAGGTCCCTTGTGGTGCAGGAAGGCGATTGGTGGGGAGCAGCAGGCTGGCATTGTGAGGTGCTGCTGGGAAGGGCGGGGTCATGGCAGGAGGGCAGAGAGGTTGGGGAACATCAGAGGCAGGGGCAGGTTTTGGGGGAGAGCGCTTGGGTGCTGATGAGGAGGTGCTGTGTGTGCGCTTAGGTGAGCAGGCAGAAGCTGGAAGCCGGCGTGGGAGCACATGTAGGGCCCGGAGCTCTTGGCCAAGAGATAGCAGCTGTGTTGGGGAGGTCAGGAGGCTTCAGGTATTGGGGATGCCACTGGCACAGGGCCCGCGAGAGCTGCTCTGGCAGGGCCAGACCTGAAGCCTCACCACTAAGCTGAAGCCCTACCCTTCCGCATTAGCTCCTTCCCCTCCTCTAGTCGCTACGTGTAGGGGCAGACAGCGAGGGATCAGGGAAGATAGAGTTAAGGAGCCAAAGGCCATGGGCTGAATAGATAGCAGTATGGGAACATAGGGAGTAACCGCACAGAATGAGGGAGTGATGATGGGAACATGACCTTCGGGCAGGTATAACGTGGCGCTTGCAAAGAGAATAGAAAGTACCGTAAATCACTGTGGGAAAGTATCTATCCAGGGTAGAGCTTATATATAGGGCTGGCTTGCTTGAATAAAGTTGATTCTGATCCAGCACATCGGAGTCCGTGAATCAGAGCACCACAAATGGCTCCCGAAAAGGGACCGAAGACTGACTTTGTCCAGGGCTGTAGAGGCAGCGGTTAGCTGAACTGGTTGCGGAACCCGGCTGAACAAAGCTGCTGAAAGGAAGCAGAAGGGGAGCCACTGAAAGGAAGCAGCATTGCGTGCAACAGGTTACCTACCGCTGGATGGAGGTAAACGGCCAGGAACACGTGGGAGCCACGGGAAATGGAATCTCCCCGCAAGATAGGTCCGTGCTAAATGTAATGCAAAAGACTTTGAAACAGCACGGCAGAGAGATGCCCCCCCAAGATCTCAAAATGCTATTAGCGTGGGCACACTTGAACTGTCCCGAGGTGAATTCCAGTACGATTTATAGCCTCAGTACGTGGGACTCAATCGGAGTTAAGCTGTGGGATGCAGCAACAAGAACCGATAAGACGGTGGCAGGACTTTTAGCCCCGTGGCGTACCATGCTTGAGACCCTGAAAGAGCATAGCAAGAAGAAAACACAGGGACCGGAGGCACCCGCAGCCCCCACAGCACCTCCATCAAGCGACACGGTGGTGGGGGTGGTGGGTGGACGGGACTCCCCAGGAAACAACCCAGACAATCCATTTGACCCAGGGCCATGTCTAGAGTCACTGTGACTGGTGTGAGTGTGAACAGTACTGAGTGTGAGAGTGCGTATAGCCTGGGAACCGACCGGGGCACCCGTTGGCTGATGAAGGTGCCCGCTGCGAAGGGACAGCAGTCCTAGCGGTTAAAGACTCGGGTGGTGTGAGTGCAGTTCCCAGAGAGTGAGAGAAAGAGAGTGTGTGATCCCACCAGCCACAGGGGCTGGTGTTACTGGTAAGGAAGTGCGCTGCCTGACTTGCTTGAGACGCACTTTTCAGAAACTCAATACGGGAAATAATTTTGGCATAGAAAAGGGGACGCCCTTAGCCGAAATTCTGGAAAACCGGAGTAAGATTGATGGGACCCTAGGCAACCACTGTCGGGGCCTCTCATCGCCAAACGATCATCTGGCGCCATCGGGTCAGTTCGCCTGGGATCTTTGGCACCGAGAGGCACTGAGAAGGTGAGTCTTAAATTCCCGCCTAAATTCTAAATTCTGGTCTGGTAACAGTGCACTGTAAGGGGTACGCAGGCTGGCCACCGTAAGGCGTACCAGGGGACGGGTGCGAGTCCCATCCCCAGGGTTTGAGTGGGTTTTAAGTCCCAGCTTGGTCCGGCCAGAAAGGGGAGTGCGCAGCCTGATCAGCATAAGGTGCACTGCAAGACTTTAAAACCCTCACGCAAATACTGCTAACAGCCACTCAAGTCATGATATGGACTAGGCAGTGGCAACGACTCACAGAGACTTTGGGACTTGGACTGTAAATTATTGAACTGCAGCTGTCTAGAGGTAGCTGCTTAGCACAACTTCTATAAAACTTGCTTAGCATGTGTAGCTGAAATTGCTGGAGCCTTAGGCTGCACTCCTAGTTCAGTGAGAAAGGAGCCCGGAGCTGGTGGAGGCTGGAAAGATAAGGGAGTTACAAGCAGTTTGCATTCCTGCACTTCACACTCCGAAAGGGAGGATGTCAAGGCTTTGAAATAAAGCCTGCTTGGGCGCCAGGACCCTGGGAAGCAAAGCCTCCTCTCACTGCCGGAACAGTGTTAATTAGGGGGGTCTGGACTATCTGCCCCATCATCTGGAGAAAATGCGAGGCGACGGCGGCTTTGGTTCTACAGGGCCAGCCCAGGTCCTGTGGTCCCAGAGGGTCTCTGCGAGACGCCCCTGTTATCATTGTACCCTCTGAAATTGCCTCTTTGGATTTTGATTCTTTTGGATCGAGGACAGAGAAGACTTCTAGTCTTGAGGGCTGATCACTGGCAGCAAGAGACTGACCCCTAATGTGACTTCGACTAAGCAAATGAGATTGTGTTCTTCCCTCAGGGAAACTTCCAGATACCTTGGAATAGGCATAGAAATTGCCAGGTCCCCACTGGCAAGTTGAGCTACCTGTGACAGCTTTTTGGTGGGCCCAGGGCTGTGACAACATATTAGAGGGTGAGCTCTGGGGGAAATACTGAGATGGCAAACATCCCCTCCCAGAACCACGTATGCAGGGATTGACACGCAGCTATCTGCACACACCAGGCCATGGGAGTGCATTGGTGCCATGGCAAAGGGCCATGAGATTGAGGACAAGCATTTGCCAAGGTGCCCCAGGGCTCTGTCCCTCTGTGCCCCGTGAGATGTGATCCCAAGGATGGGGGTATGAGAAGGGCAGGGGTCCTGCCGGACTGCTCCCCAAAGTGGAAACCACCTCCCATGGCAGGAACTGACCAAGGTGGTCCTTGTTGAACAGGGTCTGGAAGAAGAATGTGGCCTGCAGAAAGGGAAGGAAGTGCAGTCATTTCCTGCAGGAAGGAAGAGAGTGAAAACAGATAATGAAGGAAACGTGCCTCAGGGATTCCAAATCTCATCTCCAAACACCACCAGGCTATGGGCCCAATCGCCTGCTCCCACTCATCATAGCAGGTGCTCAGGCCTGGGATGAGGGGACAGGCATTTAGGCACTCAAGTTCCTCTCACCACTCCCCCACCCCAAAGAAAAGAACTAGCGTGCTTTCCCTAACAAGACAAAAAAACTGAACCATCCCCCAAAAGCTTTCCATAAGCCCACTAAGCAAAGCCCAAACTCTCCACCGATGCCTGAAGCCTCAGCCTGCAGCTGCTCCCTGGCAGCCCCTAACTGTCCGGTCACCTTGAAAGCTGAGCTGGAAGGGGTGTGCGGCCTAGGAGGCAGAGGAAGGGCAGGGCATGTGTTGTGTTGCGTGTTGGAGTGAAGGGGCATGGAGCAGAGAGGAGAGGGCAGAGGCAGGCAAGAGGGAGGTGTAAGTGAAGGTGTGAAGGCTGGGCCATAGGTTGTGAGGTTACTTCTGCAGCAAGAAGCTGCTCAGAAGCAGCAGGCTGGCATGGAGAGGTGCTCAAGTGAATGGAGTGGGGCAGCCCATGGGAGAAGAGAACTTGTGGGAGGGTGGAGGCAGAAGCTGGTCGGATGGACTGTGCTTGATGTTGACAGGGAAGGTACCTTCTGTTTCAGCATAGGACCGCCCGAGTTAAAGGCAACATGTTGAAGAAATTCTCAATACTTCTGGGTTAGGTCAGAACAAAAGATTTATTTCTATAGCACTGGAGGGAGCAACATATGGCAGCAGCTCTGCACCTCCCACCCATAACAAGGCCTTTTATGTACTCTCTCACACGTTCCAGATGCTCCTAACCAATCAAAGAGCATAATCAGAAACCTTTCCTTTTATGGCATGCTTCAGCTCCATGTGCTGGGTGCCTCAAGGCTGGTTGCATCTGCTTTTTACCAGGGACACTGCTTACAGCTTGTTCATGAGGGAAAGTGCTAGAATAGCAAAGAAACAGTAATAACGGGCATCAGCATCGACCACGAGGGCTGTAATCAGCAATCCACCACCATCTTTGCGTCGCTGGAGCCCAGAGGGTAACAGAGAAGAGGTACTCCACCGTCACACCTCGGCCAATGAATACTTCGGTGGATTATACCACCAGGAGCATGGAAAACAACATGTTGTATGCTGCCCTATCAGTTCATGTTGCAGCACTTGGTCTTTTAGCTATCACTATAACTGTTCTTTTACTATGGCTTTGTTTGCCTTGCTATTGTTATTGTAGACGATCACCTTCCTCCACTAATCCCCCAGCGCCATAGGCAAATCCTCAAACATGGCCTGGGACACCTTTTGGTTTGGTTGGTTTTAGAGATGTTATTGTTAAAAGTAGATATGTTAAGATATTGTTCTTTAGATATGTTATTGTTAAAAGAAGTTATTGTTAAAAATTGCTTAGTTTTAGACATGATTATTGTTAAAAGTAGGTATTGTTAAAAATTGTTCATAACTCCCGTGCGCGCTTCTACCTTTTCTGTACTTCCTTCTGATCTCTACCTCATATCACCACCGTGGATGAAGGCTATGAAACCATAACCCCGAACGAGCCATCTGTTCTCGACAGAAACAGGACTGAGCTGCTGTGACCCCCGAAATGGTCTCCCTGTGACCACCCAGGACACACCGAACCAGACCACGATCGGGCGAAGACTTTGGGACTTGGATTTGCTTTGATTGGGCTCCGAACTTTTCCAAGACACCCAGGGTGAAGAGGACCAAAGGGATGCTGCTGGATCCACAGGTGGCACAGGACTTGTTTATGTCAAACTTGAGTGTCCCCAACGGATACTACCTGTTGTAGTCTTTATTATTAAAAAAGCAACAGCTAAGAATGTCATTTTTAACCTGTGTTCGAAAGATATATCTTGGTTTCATATGCTTATATGCGCTATGGCAAATCTACTGCCAGAATCAGGGTTTCACGCCATTCGAACCAGGATTTTCTTCTGCCTCAGTATCAAACAAGTCAGCGTTGTGGTGTTGCCAAGACGTAATAAATTGACCAGAAGGCTTTTCTTTGGATAGGGGACCTCATTTGATAGCAGAAATAGTAGAGGAAAGCTCAAAAATCCTACCAATTAAATGGGATTTACATACCCCCTGGAGGCCACAATCCAGTGGAAAAGGGGAAAGAATGAATCAAACAATTAAGAGACAGAGAGGGAAATTGTGTCAAGAGACTCAGATGAAATGGACTGATGTTTTACTTCTGGCATTATTAAGAATCCGAATAACCCCAAGGGTTAGGGAGAAAGTCCATTTGAGATTCTGTATGGTAAACCTTATACTGTAAATTCTTCATGCAGATGACATGGGCTTGCTCAGTCTTCTGTACTGCTGAATTTTGCTTTTGCCCGGCTCCCTTGTGGTCGAGCTGTGTACGTTGGGATGTGACATCAAGTCTCCAAATGTTCCACTAAATTTGACCTGGGTGGACAGGCTGTCTTTCAAGCCCAACCTGGGAAAGGTGCCATAGAAATTCTAGGGTTCATTAAATAGCCAAATGCCTTGTCACCTAATTAGTGCTGCACATGAATGGATGAACGAGATTCCCACTGTCCCTACCTACTATCCAACGAAACCACAGCCAAGGGAACAGGCTTGGTGGAGTCAGCGGGGAAAGAAGACCCTGTGGAGCTTGACTCCAGTCTGGCACTGTGAAGAGACATGAGAGGTGTAGAGTAAGTGGGAGGACCCATGCGCGTGCGACCCACGCCGCGGCCCGGCTGCGGGTGAAATACCACTATTCTGATCGTTTTTTCACTTACCCGGTGAGGCGGGGGGGCGAGCCCCGAGGGGCTCTCACTCCTGGCGCCAAGCGCCTGGCACGCCTGTCCCCCGCTCCGGGGACAGTGTCAGGTGGGGAGTTTGACTGGGGCGGTACACCTGTCAAACCGTAACGCAGGTGTCCTAAGGCGAGCTCAGGGAGGACAGAAACCTCCCGTGGAGCAGCAGGGCAAAAGCTCGCTTGGTCTTGATTTTCAGTACGAATACAGACCGTGAAAGCGGCGCCTCACGATCCTTCTGACTTTTTGGGTTTTAAGCAGGAGGTGTCAGAAAAGTTACCACAGGGATAACTGGCTTTGGTGCCCAAGCGTTCATAGCGACGTCGCTTTTTGATCCTTCGATGTCTGCTCTTCCTATCATTGTGAAGCAGAATTCACCAAGCGTTGGATTGTTCACCCACTGATAGGGAACGTGAGCTGGGTTTAGACCGTCGTGAGACAGGTTAGTTTTACCCTACTGATGCTGTGTTGTTGCAGTAGTAATCCTGCTCAGTACGTGAGGAACCGCAGGTTCAGACATTTGGTGTATGTGCTTGGCTGCGGAGCCACTGGAGCGAGGCTACCATCTGTGGGATTATGACTGAACGCCTCTAAGTCAGAATCCCCCCTAAACGTAGCGATACCGCAGCGCCGAGGCGCCTCGGTGGGCTCGCGATAGCCGGCCGCCCGCTCCGCCGGCCCCTCCGTGCGAGCGGGGGGGCGGGCCCGGTGCGGAGTGCCGCTCGCGGTCGGGAGCGGAGTGCGGACAGATGTGGCGCCGCCTCTCACCCGTTGCGAACCGCATGTTCGTGGGGAACCCGGTGCTAAATCATTCGTAGACGACCTGATTCTGGGTCAGGGTTTCGTAGGTAGCAGAGCAGCTCCCTCGCTGCGATCTATTGAGAGTCAGCCCTTGACACAAGCTTCTGTGGCTCGGTCAGCCGGGATTGGGGGGGCAGCCACCGGCGCGTGCCGTCGGGGAACGGGCAGCCTCTGCCCCCCCCCCCTCCCCCCGCGCCCTTCCTTCCACTCTCCTCCAGGGCCAGACCACAGCCCCCTCTCCCCCAGGGCCGCCGGTGGTGGTGACGGCGGCAGGGGCTTGGGGAGGCGGGGGGCGGGAGCAGGAGACCCCTCTTCGCGCGGGTGGAGGGGTCCGGCTCCCGTCTATTTTTTTTTTCCCACCCCTGCTCGGCAGCGGGTTGACCTGGTGACCCGCGGCCGCGCGCCGCAAAGGCGCGGGGAGGAGGAGCAGGAGGCGGCGGCAGCGGCCCGGCCTAGCGGCGATACTGCCCACGCGGCAGGGCGCGGGGTAGACGTGGTGTCGCTCTCCCGTCCCCATCCTCGTTCCCAGGCCGGGAGATGCTCGCTCTCGCCTGCGCCGGCGTGGGCGGACGCGGTGCCGCTCGACCCCGCGGCGCTCCCGGCGGCCCTTTCCCCGGGGAAGGCGTCTGCCCGGCCACGCGGTCCCGGGGTAGACCTGGTGTCCCTCTGCCGAATTGGGGTCGGGGGGGCGGAGTGGGACAACACACGCGCGCGCACAGAGAGGAGGACGGAAAGGTGGACGCGTCGCCTTTGTACCGCGGCGGGCGGCCTGGCGGCCGTTTCCCCGGGGAAGACCTGGTGTCGCCCCGCCCCGGCGGTTTGGGGGGGGCAGGTAGACCTGGTGCCCCTCTCCCGGGGCCTGGCCCCGCACGCCCCGCCCCACCCTGCGCGCGCACCCCCACCCCACCCCGGAACTCCATTTCGCCGGCCTGCTGCGGCCTTCCCTGCCCGTGTGCCGGGACGCGGGAGGGACACACGGGCTGGGGGACGGCGGAGGGAGATGTCGGCGGAGAAGGGCGATGCGCGTGGGCGTGGAATCTCCTGCCCTGAGCACCTGGATGGAGCTCGAGAGTCGCTGGGCGGCCGGGGGGGAAGGAGGCAAAGATTCTCCCTTGGCTCCCAGCGGCGCGCGGGCCCCGAAGCTTTGGAAGGGAACGGCCCCGGCCGGGGAGCGAAGGGAACGCGAGGGAGCAAGCAGGCAATGAGGAGTGCGAGGGGGACGTGGTGGCAGCGGCCGGCCAACAAGACAGACAGACAGACAGACAGGAAGACAGACAGACAGATCTAGATTTGTAAGTGAGCACCTTCCCCTGCCGTAGGACTGCACACCGCTTTCTATGCCAAGTAGCAAATGAGCAGGGCTCCCGAGGAGGTCGGGGTGCGGGGTGTCGGCAAGCAGAACCCCTTCCCCACAAACAAACAAGTAAAGCATACAAGCGTTGGGGGGGGGGGGGGACACGCGGCAGGCTGGCCTGGTAGCGGCCGGCCCAGCGGGTCCACCTTGGCTGGCCCATGCACCCGGGCCTGGGAGGCTGCCTTTGCAGTGGCCAGAGGATCTACCGGCTCTGGGAGTCTCGGAGGGACGAGCCACTTGACCCGGCTCCAGTGGCTCTTCCCCGCCTTCAATTCCTCCAGGGCCAGACCCCCTCTCCCCATGCTGCCAGTGGTGGTGACAGCGGGGGTGGCTGGGGGGACAGGAACAGGAGACCCCTCCTCACATGAGCAGGGGGTCTGGGTCCCATCTTATTTCCCCCTTCCCCCAGCTCGGGTTCACCTGGTGGCCTGCAAAGGCAGCAGTGGCGTGAGCAGTGGCCAAAGTCTGCATGCCAGCAGGAGATGGCAGGGGTAGGTCCACGTGTCGGCCTCCAGTGTATCTTTGCCCATGGGGTGGACGTGGTGCTGCTCACCCGCTCCGGTCCCAGCAGCCGTTCTTCCAGGAAAGGCGTCCGCCCGAGTGCTGGCCCCGGGCAGACCTGTTGTCGCTGTCCCAGGGTGGGCGGCCTGGTGGTTGCATCCGAATGGGAAATTCCCTGTCCCAGAGTGATCTCTCCTGTTCCTAGCAAGCGGAGAAGGAGAGTGAGAAAACTGGGCCAGTCGGAGCTCTCAAGGCTGTGGAACTAAGAACTTTGAAAATGCACGGGGGCTGGGGGCAGGGGTGCCAAAGGGGTGCAGGCACTGTGCTGCAGAGTGGGAAGCCTGTTCCCATATCTCTGGATACTGCCTTGCAGTCCAGGATGCCTGGATCTGAAGGCATAGCGTCTTGTGTGGCATGCTGGCAGAAGAAGCTAAAAGACTGGGGTGGGCAGTGTTTCTAGAGCCCAGCCTCAAGGGTAGTCACAATGAGGTGTTCAAGTGGGATTTTTTTTTTCTTTTTTTTTTAAAGTTAAGGGTTCTCTCATAACTGCTCACTATGAAAGTCTGTTGTTGTCTCTAGGTGACACAGCAGTGGAAAAAGTGCAGAAATATCAGCACCTGGGGGGACAAGGAAGGAGTATGTCAAGAGCAGAAGAACTGGAGTCCCCGGGGTTTCCCAGCAGGCGCTCGTGGGAGGTGGTAGAAAGGCAATGATGTGTTCCTTACCAACCTTGGACTCTCCGGCAGCCACGTGAAGCCTCTTCAGTCGGAGGGCTCTCCTCTCCTCCCCTCTCTGCTGTTGACATGCTATGCATTTTTGCCAGCAAAGGTAAGACAGTTTTAATTTAAATTGGCAAGCACTGTATGTGACCTTGTTGTTCAAAGTCCTTCTTGGAAGGCAACAGTGAAATTCTTCCCACAGACGACAGGAGTCTGCTCAGTCTTCTGTACTACTGAGTTTTGCTATTGCCCAGCTCCCTTGTGGTCGAGGCTGAACATGGGTGGGACAGGAGACCAAGTTCCCAAAAGACACTTCACCAAATGTGACATGGGCAGGTGGGCTGCTTACCAAGCCCACTCAGTTCATTAAATAGCCAAATGCCTCGTCATCTAATTAGGGACATGCATGAATGCATCAAGGGACTGGGCTTGGCAGAATCAGCAGGGAGAGAAGAGCCTGTTGAGCCTCAGTGCAGGCAGCCATGCCCTTCTCACAGGCTAGGGGAGGCTGTGCTGGGACGATGCTGTGCCAGCACCATGGGGTGCCAAGAGCAGGTCACTTGCTGTGGCACAGCAAATCCTGCCAATTTGGCAGAAGAAGATGTGTTGCTTCTGCAAGAAGCTCCTCCTCTGCTGTGGCAGTGAGGAAGTGTCTCCAAGGAAAAGGCGCAGAGAGTTCACACACAAGGGCTGCATCCAAATTTTGGTTGCATGCTGGGAAAGTGGCTGGCACATTGCAGAGGCTAACAGCATCCCCAGGTACTCCTGGTGGCCTTCTGTGGTGCAGAAGGCCCTTTTGCATTCCTCCTCCTTATGGGTTTAGAGGCAAGTCTTTTCCCTCTTGCAGGTTCAGCTTTATGCACTGGCAAGTCCCCTGGGAGATTCAGGGAGCTCTGTGAAGAGAGACAGGGGGTGCCAGTTCTTTACTCTCACGTCATTCAGCCCCCTGTAATCCACACAGGGACATCCTTCCTTCTCCCCTGCCTCCACATTAAGAAAAAAAAAAAAAAAAGTGAGAGAGAAGAAAAAAGTATAGCCCCTCCCTTGCCCCCACCCCCACCCAGGGGGGAAGGGGTTAGGACAGGTGAACCTGTGCTCCAGATGGTTCCCCTCAAGGGCTGTTATCTCAGGGCATGATGAGGTAGAGATGCCCCCAAAGGACAATTCCTTCCCTGGCATGAAGTCATAGAGGCAACAGGGTGGTAGGGTTTCTGCATCTTTCTTTCTGAAGAGATCCACACAGTCACTGTACTCACCTAGGAGCATTGCCAGGGAGGTCCCAGAGAGGTATGGTCTTGACACCTGGGGGACCTTGCTCTAGCAAGGCAAGCTCAGCCCCAGCTGCCCACTGACAAGGCACAAAGAGGTCCTCAGGGTCTGGAGAATAAGGTTCCTGTGCTCCATACAGGGGGACACCCCTTCTTGGGCCATTCTGAAGAGCCAGGAGGTGACTGCTGTGCAGCTGGTGTGTGTTGGGAAGGGCTCTGAGGAAGCAGAGAGCACTAGGGTCAGCATACTGATGAGCCCCCATAGCCTTGCTCAGTGCTCAGGAAAGGGTTCAGGGAGCTGGGGATCAAGGCATGCTGTGGGCACAGGGGAAGGCAACAGAGCTTTCAGGGCTGTGAGGTGCCTCTGCATGCTGAGCCCAGCTTCCTGGAGGACTCCCAAGTCCCTGGGGAAGGCACTCTGCAGGACTGCTCTGGGGACTGGCCCCAAAGTAACTCCCCAAGGCCAGGCCTCCTGGTGCTCAGCTGAGGGCTTGAGGGGGCCTGAGCTAAGTATTAGGGAGCAGCAGAAGCAGGGCTCCACCCTCAGGGAAGGCAAGCCAGCAGTCAAGGGGGAGGGGCTGGGGCCCACAACCCAGGCCAGACAGTGAGCTCAGCAAGTGGGCAAAGTCCCACAGCAGCAGAGCCAGGTGAGCAGAGCAGGGTGGTGCCAAGAGGTTCTCCTGAGAGCCCAGGGATCCTCAGGCAGGGCAGTATAACAGGCCCCATGCAAAGTCCCTCAGGGAGTGCAAGCAGCACTTGAGCACCAGAGCTGGAGCACACAGCCCTAAGACAGAGCTCAGGCATAGCCTGAAAGCCCCAAGCTGAGCATTGATAGAGCTGCTGGGCAGAGGGAGCAGGTGAAGGCCCCAGGTGAGGTTGGTCAGAGCAATGAAGGCTTCCAATGAAGGCCTCTGAGTGCCCTTGGGGTGCTGGGTGTTTCCAGCTAGTCCTTGGCTAGGGGGAAAGGTCTGGTGGAATGAGCAAGGAAAGAAGAAAGAGCCTGTTGAGCTTGACTCTAGTTTGCACTGCAAAGAGACATAGGAGGTGCAGAGGAAGCAGGAGGCCCTGCTGAGGCCCTGCTGTGGCCTGGGCACCAGTACAATAGCACTGTCCTGATCTTTTTTTCTTTTCCACTGGCCCAGTGAGGTTGGGGGCAAGCCCCCAAGGGGCTCTGCCTTCTGCTGCCAAGTTCCCAGTGTGTGTTGGGCATGACCTGCTCTGAGGACAGCATCAGGTGGGCTGTCTGAAAGGGGTGGTCCAGCTGTCAACCAGTGACCTGGATGTGCTAAGGCAAGCTGAGGGAGGGCAGAAGCTTGCTTGTTCTTGCTCTGCAGTACCAGTTTGGACCATAAAAGTGAGGTCTCCTGATCCTTGTGACTGGGAGTTTTAAGCAGGAAGAGTGCTGGGGGCTTGGGTGGCCTGGCCCTGCATTCCTGCAAGGCCCGTCAGCCTACCATCACCACTGTTGGTAGTGACAGCGATAGGGGCAGGGGGAGCAAGGGGTTCTTCCTCACCTGAGGGCTGTGCAGCTCCTTTTTTTTGTTTTTTTCCCCCCCTTTCATTCCTTTTCTGCCCTGCTTGGGAGCAGGCTGAGCTGGTGGCTCAAAAAGGGGAGAGTGGCTGCCAAAGTCTGCTCAGAAAGGGCACCCCCCTTTGCCCCACCCCCCCTCCCCCATCCTGGGTGATGGTGGCAGCAGCAGGTTGGCAGGTCTGGCTCTGACATGTCTTTCTCCATGAGGCAGGCTGTGAGGTAGATGTGGTTTTGCTCTCTCATCCCAGGAAGACTCATTCTCCCTTGCCATGGAGTAGACCTGCTGTTGCTCTCCCCCCGTGGCCCCCGTGGTTCCCTGGAAGTTGTTTCTCCTGGTGTTGGCTGGCCCTCTGGAGGGCACTCATCCGGGCACAGGGTAAATGTGGGGTCACCCCGCCAGGTAAATCTGGTGTCCCTCTAAGGTCCAGGTAGTGCTGCTGTCCCACCCCAACCTCAGCTACAGCCAGGTGGCCATTTTCTCCAGTGCTGGTGGGCAGGCCAGAGCAGGGCCAACATCGTCTCCATGCCATGCTGCACTGTGCTGTGCTCTGCCCTGGGGCCCCTCAACCTCAGAGCTCCCATTTGCCGGGCTGGTGTGCCCTTCCCTATAGGGCAGGGCAAAGAGACAGGGAGAAGGTGTGGGGTCCCAGTTGCTCGGTTTTTATTTTGCCTTCCCTTAAGCAACACCACCTGCCTCCCGCCACCCTTGACCTTGGCAATAAACAGGCCTCCCAGAGAGCTTGGTCTGCAGGGTGTCTGCAGTGGTGGTGGGATGTGGGCCAGGGCTGGTGGGGGGCAGATGTCAGCTGAAACAGGTGACGTGCACAGAATCTGCTTCCCTGAGCTCCCCGAAAGAGCTTGTGAATCCTGGTGGGACGGCCCTGCTGCGGGCACTGTGTGCCTGTGCAGTGTTGGGGGCAGATGCAGTGGGGGTGCTGGTCAGCCTGTGGTCAGGGATTCTTCCTCTGCCACAGCAACATGCTGGCCACAAAGTTTAGGAAGCTGGGGCCAGGGAGAGAAGGGAACACAAGCAAGCAAGCAGGTGATGATGAATGGGTGGTGGGGAGGCACATGGGGTGGGGGGGGATGGACAACATATTAAAAAAAAGAAAGAAAAAGCCCAAGTGGTGAGTGTAATAGCACAGATTTGTAAACAAGCACTTTCTCCTGCTGTGGGGAAGTCCTTGAATAAAATATAAAGACAGGTGCACAATCAGGCAGGTGTAGCCAGTCTTTAACTGCTGCTCTTATGCTTATATTAAAGTTAGGGAGACACGTGGATTTTATGTCCACATGGACAGTGAGATAAATTATAGGTGTTTTTTTTATTGGCATGTCTGGAGAGAGCAATTTGTCTTGGGAATGCATAGCCATTCAAGATAGGAACTTTCTGCACTGGTCTTAGCAGCACCCTTCTGACACTCAGTAGCTGAGGCTCAGGTTTCTCTTGCAGCTCTGGGTGGGACAATGCAGTTGAGGGGTTGACACAAAGAGCCAGGTATTTTCCAGAGTTGCCTGGTTCAGGCACATTCACATCTGTACTAAACAGCACCCATGGCTTACAACTGTTGGTGACACCAGACTCTTCAGTAGGTTTAGGAAAAAACCCTGTGGCACTTGGCCTCTTGAGTCTTCAGCTGTGAGGGAGCAGCAGGGGCCAGCCACTCCCAAAGGGGTGGGGAGCCAGTAGCCCAGGGGCATAGCTCAGCTCCCATGGCAGGGGCCTTGGGCAGCTAGGGCCCAGGTGAGGCTGCTCAGGGCCATCCAGGCTTCTCAGTGCACTCAGGGCTCTGACACAAGTCCCAGGAACTCACAGAGCATTTCTCCTAATGCAGTGCTTTTCTGCATACCTGCCCAAGACTCACTCAGCAGAATCAAGGCGTCAGCAAAGTCCCATTTGGATTTTGTTACCACCAGAAGGGATGCCTTCTTCCTCCAGCTCAGGCTCGAGCTTGTCTGCATATTAATGGGCACAGTAGGACTCTTGTGCATTCCTTCAGGTGTGCCACTAATGAGATGGCCAGGCAGGTAGCTCTTTCTTGAAGCAAGTTTGTGCCCATGTGCCCAGGAGGTCCCCTGAAGCTGAGGCCGGGATCTTCAGTGCCTGTCTGAATGCTGTTGGAGGAGTATATGTGTGCAGCTCCATCACAGCCATGCCTATGGCTGGCCATGAACTTTGCTGATCTGGCCTGTGGCCTGTCGTTCCAGCTGGACTGCAGACCTACCTTGTCACTGTGGACTTGCCTGACAGTCACTGGACTGGGTCTGACCCTGCTTACCATCACTGGTCCTGATCCTTCCTTGACTTATTGGCTAGGCCTCAGCTCTGCCTCATCACCACGAAATTGCCTGAAGACTTGGCCTCTTGGCTGAACCTGGCAACTGTTATGGAAATTAGGCTTGTTGGCCACCATAACAGGGCCCAACCCTAGGTTCCCACAGAAAAGTTCAGAGCCAAATCAAAAGCCAATTAAATAATTAAATTTTAATGACGCACGTGCAGTAAGTACAGCTTGAGCTGGGTGCCTCCGAAGAGGGACCCCGAACAAAGAAATCCCTGGGCAACTATAGCTTCTTTCAAATTAAGTTTCCCACCCCTCACGCGGTAGTTCAGACCAATAGTAATTTTTAGGTCTGGGGTCTCCTGCTCCTTATTGGGTCTCATTGTTGTTCCTAGGCAGGCTGTTTTTCTCCCTTATCTTTACTGTTGCCGTTTCTGCTGACGGTTGTACCTTTGTTTCTTTTTGGGTCTTACTGTTGTCTCTCAAGGTCCTGAGAAGGAGGAGGTGATTCTAAATCATAACAATTAACACTGCCCCAGCAGTGAGCTGAGGCTTTGTCCCTCAAGGTCCTAATGCCCTGCACTGGTCTTATTTCAAAGCCTTGACATCCTCCCTTTCCACGTGTGAGACACAGGAATGCAGACTGCTTGTAACTTCCTTACCTTCCCAGCTGGAACCAGCTCTGAGGCCCTTTTCTTACTGGATTAAGTAAAAGTTCATTATTTTATCTAAGTGCGGCCTAAGGCTTCAGCAAATTTAGCTCCTCATGCTAAGCAAGTTTTACAGAAGTTGTGCTAAGCGGCTACCTCTAGACAGTTTCAGTTCACTATTCTTTAACAGCTACCACCTCTGGGCCTGCCTGACAAAACTTTCTTGGGTACTGCTGGACTGGGCCCCGGCTGGAGAGGCCCGTGCGCTGCCAGCTGTGTAATGAGCCTTGGTTCCCAGCTGCCAGTTCCTTAGGGAGCAAGTGGGCCTCCCTGCTCCCTGCGAGTTCCCTTGGGCCATCTCAGGCCCTGGGCAGAGCAGCATGGGGCCTGGCCTGCAAGTGTGCAGGGCCTTGCCCCTGCGATTCCTCCTGTGTGGCCAGCCTTGCCAATGGCTCGGATGTGCCCACTGTGCTGACCCCCTGCTCAGCGTGAAGCACCTGAGTGACCCCTGCCCACCCGCAAGCAGTGCTGCCCATCCCTTTGTGGCTCCCTCGAGCCAGCTTGCAGCCTTCCCCGCTGAGCCTGGCAGGTGCTGTGGGGCTCTCTGGGGCTAGCTCAGACCCTTCCCCCAAAGCCTGCCCAGCCCTGTGGGGCTCCCTGCAGGCAGCTTGCACCCCATCCCCAGAGCCCATGTGGCCCTGCAGGGCTCTCCAGGAATGCCTCAGACCTTTCCTCCCCAAGCCTGCCCGGCCTCTGGGGCACCTCGTAGGCAGCTGGAACCTGCCCACAATGCCACAAGTCTCTGATGCCAGGTGCCTTTCCCACTTCCCCATGCCTGTTTGAAGTCTGTATGCCATGAGATATACCTACCCACAGCAATTCCGTCCCTCTCCAGCAAGCTCCTGAAGCCAGACCTAGGTAAGACTGAGGACACACCTTGCTGGGAGGGGAGGCTTCTCTTAGGGCTCTGAGTGCACTCATTGGCCTTAGTGATGCTGCTCTTCAGAGGGAACTTGACAGGCTGCAGCAATGGGCTGGTGGGCACCTCACTTCTTCCAAGCAAGGCAGCTGCAAATTCCTGCCTCAGGAATTTGGAATCACTCCCTGAAGCAGGACTGGCTAGGGCCAAGTGCCTGGAATGCAGCTGAGCTGGGAAGGAGCTGGTGTTCCAGGTGAATAAGGAGTTGAAGAAGTGGCAAGTCCAGAATGCCGTCAGGCAGTGGTGGGCTTTTCTGCTCCAGCAGTCAGGAGCTATAAAAGATGTGGATAAAGGCAGGGCTGGAGAGAAGACTGTCATATGTGCAAGGTCCCTGCAGGCTGGAGATCCATGGGTGCAATGGAGGTGCCACTCTGGGAGCCTGGGATGTGGCAGAGATGGCTCAGGCCTGGAGGCCGAGGGTGGGAGAAACACCCCCTTGCCCTCGGGGCAGTCCCCACAGTTCAGCAAATGAGCCCAGCAGGAGGATGGAGCTGGCCGCGTACCAAATGTCCTCCCCACAGCTCTAGCATATACAGCCAACCTGGGAATGGGTGATGCGAGGGGCTGGGTCTGTGCCAAAAGACCTGGGGCAGTTTTCCTGGTGTGTTTGTGCAACAAGGACATAGAGCGGCCTCCTCTCTCCTGGCCCTTCATGTGTTTTCAGGGGCCTGGCTCTGCCCCAGGAGCACACTGGTGTGTGCCTCCCGCACAGGTGAGGGCCTCAGGTTAGTGCTTAGGCATGGGGTGGGGGCCTCCCACCCGGGCTCTCCTGGACCCTGTCCCAGCTGCAGCAAGAGTGCAGGAAGGCCCCTTACCTGCCCAAAACAGGTCCTCTCTCCTGGCTGCCACCTGGCAGCCCTTCCTGTCCTCCCGCGCCTGCCTCCAGCTCCTGCGTGCTTCGCTGAGGCAACACAGAGCACCTCCTCATCAGCACCCAAGCGCTCTCCCTCCAGCCTGCCTCTGCCTCTGCCTCTGCCACCCCAGCCACCTGCGGCCCTCCTGCCATGCCCTTCATTTTCCCAGGAGCACCTCACAATGCCTGACTAATGCTCCTCACCAAGCAGCTTCCTGCAGTGCAAGTGACCTCACAACCTTTAGCCCAGCCCTCGCACCTTCACCTGTTGCTCTCTTTCACTTGCCTCTTGTCTCTCCTCTCATCTCCACCTCTTTTCACTCCTCACAGCCACTGCCCTTCCTCTGTCTCCCAGGGATCAAATGTCTTCGAACTTGCCTTTGAGGATGGGTGCAAGGCTCTGGGTTTTAGGAATGTTGTTAGTGTGTAGAAGTGAAAGTATAACCCTTATGAATTAGTCTTTGGCATCAGGTGATGCTTTGTACTCTGTGGTTAGTGTGCAGGATTCGCGTAGGCGTTAGATCTCTCTTGTTTGAGTTAAGGAGGAGAGTTATTGTTTTGGGAAAGCCTTAGTAGCAGGTTCCCTGTTTCATTGAAGATTTCTTGTCGTTGAATAGTGTATGAGGTAGCTTTTTGGCAAAGGATTTAGGCTTGAAGTTAGGGATGAGGCTTAGTAATGTGAGCCATGGTATCGCCTAACATTTGATGGATAGGACCCAGGTCATGAGATCCGTAGTTTAGTGGGGATCTTGAGATTAGATAAGGGGTAATGGGTTCCAGCTTCAGTTTAGCAGTGAGGGGTTTAGGTTGTGACTGTTGGTGGGGAAGAGGTTACAGGGTAGTGGCAGGGCTTAGGGTATGGGATAGGGCTGAGGGGTACTGGCTCGTTGTAGATGAACAGCCTGACAGAAGTGGCTTCACAGTCACTCTCCCAAACACATTGCCCTTAGCTGGAATCCCCTTACCTACCATGACGTGACATCTCTTGTGGCTGAGATCCTGAGCTCCCTCATGGCCTCACCTGTGTTTTATTTCTGCTCAACACTCATGTGCTGACACGGTAGGGACCCCTACCCCAGTCGACAACCAAGTGCTTTCCCTCCAACCTGCCCCTGCCTTGGCCTTCCCAAAAGAAAAGGCACAGGGCAGCAGCACAGAGCCCAAGCAGCACAGCCCAGCCTGGCTCAGTGGCTGATGACTGTGGCAACACCCTCAGCCAAAGGTGGGACCGGGGGCTGAGGCAGTGGGCACCTCTCGGCTGACACCAAGAGGATTAGCATTTGGTGGGTTGAGGGTGGGTGCCTGGGACCTGCACTGCCAGGGTGTGTTTGGTGCGGTTGGAGCAGAGGGGCCAGCCAGCGCTTTCTGTTGGGACAGTATCTGCAGTCTCAGGGTCCTTCTCTCAGACCATGGCAGCAAGTGAAGCCTTGGTGTAAGCCTTCCCATTGAGTGAAGGCTGACTGGGCTGGTTGGCTCCTGCAGGGAAAAATAAGCAACACTTCAGTTGATTTCATAGCCTACATTGACTGCAGGCCTAAGTGAGAGGCTTGTGCTGTGAGTTCAGGACCACTGCATTACCTGCAGGGGCCAGTGCAAGGATGATAGCTCAATCCCTTAATGGAGAAAAACTTGCCAATTTCAGGGCGTTTATTTCTGTGGGCTCTCCTAGAAGCCCCAGGTATAAAAGGACACAAAGTGACCAGCAACAAACCCCTCATCCTATCAGATAACACTTAACAACAGCAATGTGTAAATTCTGCATCTTGAACTGTCTTTGCATCTCCGCTTTGACATCTCAGGCAAGACGGATGCCAGCCTCTGAACAGGGAAGGTGCATCCTTTTTGCCTAAGGCTGGGTTCATGGCACTGAATTTGTAAGAGATCCAGGGATACCAGGGGTAGGGGCAGAGTAGAGGCCAAGGCCCCCCTCTCTAACTGCCTGAACAATCAGGCAGTGCCACTTGCCAGAGGAAGAGAGGACAGTTCTCTGGTGTTCACACTGTCTCTTCCTTCACAGCCCTCCATGGAGCCCCAAGTGAAGGACTGCAGAGCTGCTGGGTTTGTGCTGACTGCTCTTGGCAGGACCAGGAGCTCTGAGATGACCAGAGCGCATTCCACACAGGCAGAAGGAAAGCTGTCACTGCTGCCAGTTCCCCAGGTGAGAGCAGGGCCTGAGGAAGACACATGCAGAAAGATGCAGGCTAGCCATGCTTGGGAGGGAGCACAGCCTGTGAGCTGAACCTTTGCTGGCAACCAGCTGCTGCTTGCTTTTGCTTTGCTGCAGCTATTCGCCCACCTAGTTGCATGGGCAGCTGAGCCACCCACAGCACTTCTGCCTGCTTGGCTGTGTGTGAGAGCCTCAGCCCTGCACAGGGCAGCTGTGAGCTGACTGCTGTGGGCTCAGCACGGCTGCCCCTCCACCGGCGAGTGTGTGTACAATGGGGAGCTTCACTTGTGCCAAGGGGGACTCATCCAACCCAAGGCCTGGCAATGTGCTGGGCTGGCTGGCCAGCCCAACCCAACAGCAAGCTGCGCTGCTTTTCCTCTCCACCTGTGGGAGGGGCTAGGCCATGCCATGGCGAGGGGGTGAACAACTTGGCGGGGGCGGCAGCACCCCCTCACTGGGAGAGGGGAGCAGGACCAATCCTGGCGGCCCTGCTGGCCTTCCCCACCACTGCGCCCCAGGGGGAAGGAGCGAGGGCTGCTGTGCAGCTTTCGGCGTGTGGCACCTCATGCGAGATGGCGGTGCACGCATGGAACCGACTGGGAATGACCCTCCCTCCAAGACCAGCAGAACATTGTGCATGTAGGCGGAAGGGCGAACCCTCTCTGCACATGTTCCCTTTTTGGGAGCAACAGACATGCTAGAGGAGAAAGTGACCTCGAGGAGGCATCATCTCCCAACCGAGGAACACCTGGGTGGCACGATCTGCGGCAGGTGGGGGTCCAGCAGCTGTAGGACGGAGAGGCGGACACCCCCCTTCTGCACACACAGTGCCCCTGAAGCACACCCAGGGGTGGGTGGCACCCACTCACCCCTTCTCGTTCACCACCCTGCCAATGGCTGCTTGCAGCTATCACCCGACGACCTGGGGCTGAGACCATCGCCAACACCTCGCGCAGGTTTTTTGGATGCCTGGGAACTCAGGGCTACTTGGCCTCGCAGAGCCAGGTTCCGTGAAGAAGCCCGAGGAAAGGGGGATAGAGAGCACACGCCTCCTTTGCTGCTCAAGCGGGCAGCACCTCGCACACGACGGGACGCACACTGGAGAGGAGACCCCCCCGCCTGAACATCGGACACCGCGACACGCCCTATGACGGGGAGCACAGAAGAGCTGACCTGCCGGGGGCCCTCTCCAACGTTACCCAAACGACCTCATCAGTTAATCGAGTGCTGAGCCAACTCACCTGCCCAGCGTGGCCACCAAGGAGGCAACCGGCGGCAGGCATGGTGTGTGGGTGTGGGCCATCGTCTGCAAGAGGTGCCCACTCGAGGCTCAACACCAGCACCCCCCACGCTCCCTGTGACAGGGAAGCAGGGAAGCACCAGCCCACCATGAGGCCTCTACGACATGTCCCAGAACACCTCAGTGGGCGTTGCGTGCAGGTGTGGATCAGCAGCCATGGGAGCTTGCTGCTCCAGCTGGAGCACTGGCACCGCTCTGCTCCCTGTGGCAGGGACCCATGAACAAGGCCCTCAAGCCGCTGGTGACTGGGCAGAGCCGCACAGGGCACCCCTTTTCTCGTTGGACCGCCCTGCGCTCGGAAGGCTCACACACCACAAGCAGCACCAGGCCTTCCTCAGACGTGGGGCTCCTCGAGGAAGACCTCCTCGCCACCCTGAGGCTGGCCACCCACAGCCAGGTCAACCTGCTCAGCCCTCCAAGACCCATCGGAGCCGCGTCAACCTGCTCACTCCACTGAGACCCCCAGAGCCAGCAGACTCCCTTCGCCACCACAAAGGCAGCCTCCAAGGCCCACGTGGCTGGGCTGGCCACTGCCAAGGTGGACCCGGTGGGCCAGCCACTACCAGCCAGCCTGCACCTCCCACCCACCACCAAACCCTCTCCCATTCCTTGGAGAGTTTCCTCTTCTTCCTTGCTGCCTGTGTGCTTTGGTCCTTTCGGGGGCGTCTGTTTGCTCCTTTTGGGGATCATATTGTTCTGTTTGTGGTGGTGGTTGTTTCTTTGCTGGCTGGTGGGGTTTTCTTGTGTGTGTTGGAGGAATGCAGGGCCAGGCCCCCCCAGCCCCCCAGCACACCCCCTGCTTAAAACTCCCAAACCCACAAGGATCAGGAGGCCTCACTTTTACAGTCCAAATTTGTGCTGAAGAACAAGAACAAGCAAGCTTCTGGCCTCCCTCAGCTTGCCTTAGGACATCCATGTTACCGGTTGACAGCTGTACCATCCCATTCCAACTGCCCACCTGACGCTTCCCTCAGAGCAGGTCATGCCCAGCACACCCTGGGATCTTGGCTGTACAAGTGAGAGCCCCTTGGGGGCTTGTCCCCAGCCTCACTGGGGCAGTGTGTGTGGGGTGGCAAATCGCCATAGTAGCATTTCATTGGTCAAATTTTCATATTCCACATTTCCACAGGGCCACATATTCCACATTTCTACAGGGCCTCCCGCTTCCTCCACACTTCCTCTGTCTCTCTGCAGCGCCAAACCAGAATCAAGCTCAACAGGCTCGCTCTTCTTTCCTTGCTCATTCCTTGCTGACCTTTTCCCCTAGCCAGGGATTAGCTGGAGACAGCCAAGGCCCTCAGTGCCCTAAGAGGCCTTCCTTGGAAGCCTTCATTGTTCTGAACAGCCTCTCCTGGGGTCTCCAGCCACTCCCTCTGCCCAGGGGCTCTCTTAATACTCAGCTTGGGCCTGTCAGGCTATGCCTGAGCACTCTGTCTTGGGGCTGTGTGCTCCAGCTGTGGTGCTCAAGTGCTGTTTGCACTCCCTGAGGGACCTTGGCTGGGGTGTGTCATGCTGCCTTGCCTGAGCATTCCTGCACTCTGAAGAGGGCCTCTTGGCACCACCCAGCTTGCCTTGCTGGAGCTCTGGCAGGGGAGTCAGTCAGCTGCTGTCTCTGCACTACAAAGGAGGAAGCTGGCTGTCCCACAAGGATCAGGAGACCTCACTTTTACAGTCCAAATTTCTACTGAAGAGTAAGAACAAGGAAGCTTCTGGCCTCCCTCAGCTTGCCTTAGGACATCCATGTTACCGGTTAGACAGCTGTACCATCCCATTCCAACTGCCCACCTGACACTCTCCTCCGAGCAGGTCATGCCCAGCACACCCTGGGATCTTGGCTGCACAAGTGAGAGCCCCTTGGGGCTTATTCCCAACCTCACTGGGGCAGTGGGGAGAAAAAAAAAATCACCATAGTAGCATTTCATTGGTCAAATTTTCATATTCCACATTTCTACAGGGCCTCCCGCTTCCTCCGCATCTCCTCTGTCTCTCTGCAGTGCCAAACCAGAATCAAGCTCAACAGGCTCTTTCTTCTTTCCTTGCTCATTCCTCACTGACCTTTTCCCCTAGCCAGGGATTAGCTGGAGACAGCCAAGGCCCTCAGTGCACTCAGAGGCCTTCCTTGGAAGCTTTCATTGCTCTGAACAGCCTCACCTGAGGCCTCCAGCCACTCCCTCTGCCCAGGAGCTCTATTAATACTCAGCTTGGGGCTTTCAGGCTATTCCTGAGCACTCTGTCTTGGGGCTGTGTGCTCCAGCTCTGGTGCTCAAGTGCTGCTCAAGTGCTGCTTGCACTCCCTGAGGGACCTTGGCTGGAGCCTGTCATGCTGCCTTGTCTGAGGATCCCTGCACTCTCAAGAGGGCCTCTTGGCACCACCCTACTCTGCTTCCCCTGGCTGTGCTGCTGTGGGACTCTTGCTGAGGTGGTGAGCTCACTGTCTGGCCTGGGCTGTGGCACCCTCCCTTGACTGCTGGCTTGCCTTCCCTGAGGGTGGAGCCCTGCTTCTGCTGCTCCCTACTGCTTAGCTCAGGCCCACTTGAGCTCTGGGCTGAGTGCCAGGAGGCCTGGCCCTGCAGTTGCCTTGGGGCCTGTCCCCGGAGCAGTCCTGCCTGCAGACTGCCTTCCCCAGGGGCTTGGCAGTCCTCCAGGAGGCTGTGCTCAGCATGCAGGGGCCCATCCCAGGCCTGCAGGCTGTGTGGCCTTCCCCTGTGCCCAGAGCATGCCTTGCTCCCCAGCTCCCTGAACCCTTTCCTGAGCACTGAGCAAGGCTATGGGGGCTCCTCAGTCGGGTGACCCTAATGCTCCCTGCTTCCTCAGAGCCCTTCCCAACACACACCAGCTGCCCAGCAGTCCTCTCCTGGCTCTCCAGGATGGCCCTGCACTGGGTTCCTCCCTTCATGGAGCACAGGGGCCTTATTCTGCAGAGCCTGAGGAGCTCTTTGTGCCTTGTCAGTGTGCAGCTGGGGCTGAGCTTGCCTTGCTGGAGCTCTGGCAGGGGAGTCAGTCAGCTGCTGTCTCTGCACTGCAAATGAGGAAGCTGGCTGGGGCAGCAGGGTGGGAAGAATGGCCAGGGTGGCTCCTGCCCAGAGCCTGAGGCAGCTCTCAGCCTGCCTCTTGCTGTGGAGAGGCACCTGAGAGTGCAGGGGGGCCCTTGGGGGAGCTCAGCCATGCTTTTCCCCACCTCTGCCCCTTAGCACTCCCAAAGGAGGAGCCCATGGAGGAAGGCACAGCAACCCTGCATCCTTGTGGTGCCCTCAGCACCAAGGTGCCTGCCTGGCTGCAGCTGCCACCAGTGCCACAGCCTGCAGCTGTGACTCCCCCAGGTGCCAAGACCAAACCTCTGCTGCACCCCCTGGCAATGCTCCTAGGGGAGTGCAGCAGCTGTGTGGATGCCTTCAGCAAGAAGGGTGCAGAAACTCTCCTGCCTCTATGACCATGCCCTGGCCCTCAGGCCAGGGCAGGAAGTGCCCTTTGGGTGCATCTCTACCTCACCATGGGCTGGGTTAACAGCCCTTGAGGAGAACCATCTGGAGCATGGGTTCACCTGTCCTCCCAGCTCCCCTGCCCCCCTTCCCCCTCTTCCCCCGGGACTACATATGTATATGTGTATGAAGAACTGGCACCTGCTGTCTCTCTTCACAGAGCTTTGCAGAGAATGCCCCAGGGGACTCGCTGCTTCCTAAAGCTGGACCTGCAAGAGGGAAAAGACTTGGCTCCAAATCCATAAGGAGGAGGAATGCAAAAGGGCTTTCTGCACCACCTAAAGCCGTGAGGAGTACCTGGGGATGCCGTTAGCCTCTGCAGTGTGCCAGCCACTTGCCAGCATGTTGTCAACGATGTGCTGAAGGAATTGCTTGAGGACTGTGTTTGGGCATAACTGCCCTGTGCCCTCCTGACCTCGCAGCCCCCTGCTACTTTTTGCCTTTGTTACCTTCCGTGGGCAGTTCTCGAAGCAGGCTCTTCCTCCTGCAGCTCGGAGAACAGCTCTCTGCTGGCAGAGAGCTTGCTTTTGGTGGATGCCAGAAGCATGAGGACCTTCTGTGGAATTGAAGTGGGCCTTGACCGGAGTCCTGCTCCTAGTCCACCCAGATCCCAGCCGGCCTTTCATTGGAGAAGCAGCTGCCTCAGACCGAGCCCTAGGGGCCACCATCTCGCAGAGGCGGAGAAACAGTAGGTCGGGACCGTGGGAACCTCCTTCACGCATTCAAGCGCATCACTGCTTAGATGATGAGGCATTTGGCTATTAATGAACCACAGAGAATTTCTCTGGCACCTTTTCTGGATTGGGCTTGGCAGGCAGCCTGTCCGCCCACGTCAAATTCAGTGGTGCTCATGTGGGGACCAGATCCCATGTGCCATACCTACTAGGCTCGACCACAAAGGAGCCAGGCCATAGCAAGATTCAGTGGTACAGAAGACTGAGCAAGCACACGTTGTCATCTGGGTGGTAGAGAATTTTGCTCTTGCCTTCGAAGAAGGACTTTGTTACTCCAAAGTTGCCCAAATATTAATACCAGTTAAAGAAGTAAACATTCTTACCTTTGCTGGTAAAGATCTGCACAGAGGAAAGGAGAGCCCTGTGTGAGAAGAGCTTCGCCATCCTCTTCAGATGGCCACTGGAGAGTCCAAGGTCCACAAGGAATCTGTTGTTGCCTTTCTACCACTTCCTGCAAGTGCTGATTTGGGAAGCCCAGGGACTCAGCCTCTTCTGTTCTTGTCCCCTCCTTCACCTCTTCCTCTAGATGCTGGTACTTCTGGACTTCTTCTGCTACTGCGTCACCTGAAGATGATGACCTGCTTTGATAAGGAACAGCAACATCCACTGCTTTTGCCTGAGACCCCTTAACCACAGCCCAGTCTGGCCTGAAGAGCTTGTTGTTCTCCATAAGGTTGCCCCCCACCCCCGTCTTTCTGCCTCTTCCGCCAGCATACCACACAAGATGCTATGCCTCTGGATCCCAGCATCCTGGACTGCAGG
The DNA here is from genome assembly GCF_036370855.1 of Dromaius novaehollandiae. Classification (NCBI taxonomy): domain Eukaryota; kingdom Metazoa; phylum Chordata; class Aves; order Casuariiformes; family Dromaiidae; genus Dromaius; species Dromaius novaehollandiae. The sequence continues at coordinate 1,332,079 of NW_026991505.1, forward strand.
GCAGTACCCAGTAATACTAGTGGCATTTCACTGGCAGACAGGCCATGGCATGGGCTGCATGTGCATGGGGCCTCCCACTTATTCTACACCTCTCATGTCTCTTCACAGTGCCAGACTAGAGTCAACCTCAACAGGGTCTTCTTTCCCCACTGATTCCGCCAAGCCTGTTGCCTTGGCTGTGGTTTCACTGGATAGTAGGTAGGGACAGTGGGAATCTCGTTCATCCATTCATGCATGTCACTAATTAGATGACGAGGCATTTGGCTATTTAATGAACCATAGATACTATGGTACCTTTTCCGGGTTGGGATTGAGAGGCGGCCCGCCTGCCCAAGTCAATTAAGTGATGGTCATCTGCAGACGAGATGTTACGTCTGTACGTACAAGCTCAACCACACAGGAGCTGGGCAAGAGCAAAATTCAGCAAGAGAGAAGACTGAGCCAGCCCATGTCGTCTGTGTGAAGAATTTTACTGTTGCCTTCCAAAGAGGGCATATAAGAGTCTTTTGTGGGCCTTATAAAAAACCCGTGGCATTTCGCTGCTTGCACCTTCAGCCCGGTTTGATGACAAAATTCTTCCACCACTTGAATGTTCTTTTCCATACCATCCCACGAGTCACTCAGCAGCACCAGATCATCCGCGAATGCCGATGTTGATACAGAGCTGTTCTTATATCTGAAACCTTCTTTTCTCTCTTCTAATTGACACAATAACGGATCCATTGATAGGTTAAAGAGAAGTGGGGACATCGGGTCGCCTTGTTTCACCCCGGTGAGGATCTTAACCTTCTCCGAGTGGGTTCCTCCAGCCACGTCGCACTGTTGTTACACATTTCGGCAATGATGTTGATGATATGACCGTCGACATCTTTTTGCCTGAGGACCTGGAAGATGTGTTGGTGATGGACTGAATCAAAGGCCTTCGCCAAGTCCACAAAGACAACCCCAAGCGATTTATGTTCTTTTTTCTCATACCGGATCAACATCTGGAGAAGCTTGAGATTTTCTGCACAGCCCAGGGCTGCAATAAACCCTCTTTGGCGGCTGTTAATTGGACATGCTTTCCGTAACTGTGTTGTTAAGATCCGGGAAAACAGCCGCAGGATAGTCGACCCGATGGTAACGGGTCGCCAGTTGTTAATATCTCCTATCTTCCCAGGATCCGCGGATTTGGGCAGCAGGATTGTTCTGCACTCCTTGATGTCATCAGGGATCTTCCCAGCCAAAAGCCACAGATTGAACAAATCGGCTAGTTGACTCCCCTGAGGGTCCTTCTTCAGGATATCCCTCAGGCTTAAGCCATCAGGCCCGGGGGCCGAGTTTTTATTCATCTCGGCCATGTTCTTCCGGACTTCCGCTGGGGAAATCATCTTCTTAAAAGCAGAATTATCTGCTGCCCCCGCACTGTGGAATGCACCCAGACTGAGAAAGGGGCCACCTTCTTCCCACTTCTTTCTGAATGAATTATAAAGTTCATCCATTGGAAGGGGGCACTTAAGTGCTTCAATGTTATCCAAAATGATACCAGCCAGCTTCTTACGATCCATCTCGAAGAGCCGCTGGTATCTCAGGTATTGGTCCCGCTTCACCGCCCTGATCTTCATCCACTTTCTCTCCACCCTCTTGGGCACAGGTCCAGCCTGGTGCTTTCTCAGTTGTCTCAATTTGGCTACTACGGCATGTCCCGCCAGCTGTGCCAGCCATTCCTCCGTTGATCCTTTGATGACCTTCTGGGCGTCTTTGGTACCCTCCAGGACCTCCTGAAAAGCGATCTTCAGACTGGGGGAGAGGGTTCCAACTCATATTCTCTCCGCAGTAATCTTCCTGTATTCTGTCTTTATCACTTCAATCCTTTCCTTCTCAACCGGTTCGTCCCCTTCACGCCGATGTTCTGCTTTCCTTGGTGATGCTGATGTCTTAGCACCTGCCACAAGCTGGCATCTCTTATCGCTGATCTGCTTCGCCGTTTTCGTGGGCAAATGCTCTCCGATCAGCTTATTCACAAAGCGTTCGTTCTTCTCCAACTCTATCAGTAGAACCGTCTCCTCCTCCGTCCAACAGCTCTTATGCATACCTCGAATTCCTTTTCCCTTCGGACGAGACACTTCAATCCTTTCCTTATTCCTAAGCAGTGGGTGCACAAGCCTTTTGTGCTGAGAGAGGCCGCTTTTGGTCTTAAACTCTTGGTTGCATTCTTCACGCAGGAAGCCGCTGGGGCCCTCCGGGACCTCCTCTTCACGTTCAAATGGAGCCCCCTGGCATCTTGGGAAGTGGCAGGCTATACTGTGATGTTTCTCATTCGTTCTCCCACATCGGGAGCACGAGAACAGAATTCGTTGCCGACCGTGGGCTCTCTGAAGGTGGTGAATTAGCACCGCTATTTTTGCCATCTTGACACCACAGCATGGACATGCTGGATGTTCATTGGAGACCTTCACGATTGATGTACTCACACCAGTCATTCCCCCCGGTGTCAGGAATGGGACTTGCCACAGTCAGAGCAGGGATTGCGGGCCCAGAGGGAGATGTCGGCACACTGTCTACCACGTCCTCCTCCGGCACCTCTTCAGTACTGGTCACGGGAGGTGATCCGATAGGTGCCAGCACCTCATAAACCTCCGGCAGATCTTTTACGTGATCATAGGGTGGTTCGGGATAGATACCTCCCCAACAGACATAATCCGAGTTATAAAATGTCAAATTTGGTAGGTGGTAGGCCAACTCGTTAGTTGTTATTGCCGCCGGAATAACACTTGTGGCCTCACGGGGAAACTCCCCGGTCTGAGTGGCCACTGAGACAAAATTAACAGCCCATGATTTTATTGGGCTGTACATGGTGTCTATGGGGGTTCGGGATACAACCAGAAGAACCAGCCCCCAAGTTCAACTGGTGTGCCTTTAGATAGCCCTTAGGGCAAGGGC